>NW_010365014.1:284558-478418 GCF_000414095.1 Morus notabilis
GGGGGCGCGGAACTAAAAGGGCTTTCAGCAGCATAAAATATAGTATTTAACAAATAAAGTACTAATATGATTTTCATAATGGACCTCTCAATATAAAACTGAAAGCCACATGGACTTCAGCTAAAATTGAAAAAAAAAAAAAAAAAAACCACATAGACTTGGATAGAGTTTGAATAAGACATTAACCTATACAAGATTCCCGCATACACAAGAGTAGTCTCAAGGAAATAACTTAGTAGGATTTCAATTGAACAAAGAAAAGGTGAAAGTAGTAACTATTGTAGGTGAAAATTGGAAAATTTAGAGATTCTAGCTTTTAAAAAAAAGGCCTAGAACCTCTAAAACAGACAGTTCAGTCTGAAACATCTAAAGACCACACAAAATATTTCCCCACAGTAAACATGAATAAGATATGAAAATCAACCAAAGAATGAAGACATGCATTGGCCACAAACACACAGACACACACACACGCGTATATATCCATCTCTATCTATATGTTTTACGACATGCAAATTTTTTACGGAATAAGAAACAAGTCAGCAAACAGAATTTTAGTTGCCAAAAAAAAAAAGAACGCATTCGTATGCTACAAAGAGACAATTGTTGATATTTCATTAAGATAGAGAACTAAAGGAAAAAACATATGAAGATATATATGTGTATCTTGAATCTTACCCCAAGGAAGAATAGGAAACTCCCACCTTTGTTTTGGAACCGTAATGACATATGAAGCTACCTGCAAAATAATTGAAAACACAATTTAAAAAAAAAAAAAAAATCTTTTAAATGAAAAAGGTTTTACTCAAGAAATTATATGACAAAAAACAATTAACTAAAATACCAAGGTAGAAGCAGCAAGAGAACAGGGAGAACAATATCCACTTGACATCTTCTCCTTTTCATAAAGGAGATCCATAATGTCCATGCATGCTTCAAAATTCACAAGGTCTCCAACTCTTGCAACTTCCCTGAACTCAAAAATACAGGAGAAAAGATGTACCTAAATGAAACTAGTCATTCATCACAACAACAAAGTACAAACATATCAATCAAATCCCTTCCGCTCTTCAAATTTCACAGAATAAAATTGTACGAATAACGAACTTACTTAAGCTGAACCAAAAGTTCTTGTACGAATAACGAACTTACTTAAGCTGAACCAAAAGTTCTTCAAGGAGTACAAAAGCAATATTTCCCACACCAATATCAAAATGCAAGACCTTTGAGAAAATATACAAAAGTTTGTATCATCTCAATTGCAACAAAGTAGAGCCAAATTTTTCATCCTTCATGAGATATACCTGCATCAAAACCACCTCCTATACAGAAATCCACATAAAACACAATGGAATCAGCAGACAATGCAGAGCAGAAGATTTCTTTTTTTTTTTTTTTAAATTCTATTAAAACATTGAAATGATAACTAGCTTACTGCTTCCAAGAAATCTCGATTTGTAAAATGTTGTTCCTTAACAACCTTGTCTCCCAAAGACTTCAAGGACTTGATGGACAGGGGACGAGAATTGTGTATCTAGAAATCATGATTAATGTTTATGGTAAAACAGACAAATGAGTAGCCATGAGAAATATTCAGCAAAATCCATAATGCTAAATAACGAGATCCTACTTTGCTTGAGATCCATATAGACACAAGTGCAAATAACTGCAAATTGCTCTCTCTCACAGGTTGCAAAAGCCAGTTCGCAACGTCATCGCCTGCTTCAAACCTACGAGCACAACACAGTGCTCTTATAACATTAGAGAAGCATAAAAACTAAGCGAAACAAAATGCATGATAACTTCTAATAAAAAGCCCCAAAATCAATCAACCAAACTATACGAGTGTGTGTGTGTGTGTGTGTGTGTGTGTGTGTGTACACTTATATGCAATCACTGAAAAGACTTCTTTGCTATTCAGACGGCTATATGTGTATACGCCTGTCAGTTTCTTGCTACCAATTTGACAAATATTTTCGTTTATTCTGATCTGTATTCCACTTCTATTATTTTCTCCACTTCGGAAGTATAGAAATCTATAAGAGAGTACATTTGACTGACATTATAAACACGAAATACACGAAATTTGCTGATAATTCTCATCAGTAAACAAATTAACTGAAATTAGAAATGCATACATTGAAAAATTAATACATATATATATATATATATATATATCTCGAAAACTTTTTTTTGTGTGTGGAATCAACAAGGAATTGTAGATTCTTCAGAAACAAAAAGCAAATTTCCAAATCAGAGAGAGAAAAAAAATCGAATCGCAAAAGAAGCAAACATTACCTGGCGAAGCAAGGGTAAAATCTATCGGCGAAGAAGGACAACGCTGTGTATTTGACGATCGGAATCACTTCCAGAATCTTCATTTCGCAATCCAGATTGATCAACCACAAAATGACCCAATTCTCAGCGAAAATTTTCAAAATTAAACGAAAAAAAATGAGAAATTAATCCCAATGAATTTCCATTGATTATGCGAAAGAAAAGGAAAACACAGATATCGAAAGCTTACACGAGCAGATTCTATGAGGAATTCGAGCAGATACGGCCTCAGATCCGAAACCTGTTCGTTCCTCATCTCATCTCCGTAGTGGACTTGAGAGAGAATGAGGGTTTCAGTTTTTGCGGGAGTTTTGAATTCAGTTGCCAAATTGAAGAGGCCCCTAAAGTTTTGGTTTTATTTCTAAAATAATCCGATATATTGAGAATTTTCAGTTTGGACCTTACAATTTGAAAACTACTTCAAATGAGACCTTAGAGGTGAAAAATTGTCAAAAAAAAAAAGAAAAAAAATCAAGATACAGTTTTCACATTCGACATATAAATGATCAACCTTGGATTTGACCTTGGACAAAAAAACACAATTAATCAATTAATCTAACTTGAATTTGATTTATGGCAAATAATGGATCCAGACTTCAAGTAAAACTAACTTCGGCCCCGTTCACCGATTCGAGTTTAGAATTTGAGTTTTGTTACAGTAAAAAGCTCTCATAAACAGTCATATCTAAATTTTTTTGCTATAGTAAAAAACTCTCACATAAAGTCACATCTCAACTCAAATTAAAAATTCAAATAAGCGAACTAAACGGACCCTCATCTTCAATTAGACTAGAGGCCTTTCCATTTCAAGCAGTGACGGAGGCAAGATTTTTATTCAGTGGGGGCTTAAATCTTTTGCTAAGTATTTTGTTGAAATAAATTTAATTTTTTAATTTTAAAGGGGCTACATTTAATTTACTGTAAATTTATGTAGACTTAGGTAGGGATAAAATTGATTTTTTACTCAATTTTGTAGGGCCTAAATTAAAATATATGAAGATTTGAGGGGTGATAAAATGATTTTCTCCATTATTGTGGGGGCTATATATTTGTTAGAAAGAATAAGAAAATATGTCACTTTTTAAAAGAACAAAAATTTGAGTGGGGTTTAAGCCCCCACTAGATGTAATGGCTCCGTCTATGATTTCAAGGGTTTACGTGGGTTTATATTATTTGATTTAAACCCATGTTTAGTTGTTAAAAACTGGTTTGAACTTGAACTTTAGTTAAAAAGTCCTATCTTAGGTTTTTGTGGGTTTAAACTTATTTGTTACAATATTTCTTAGGTAATTTTACACTACTAAATGCTAGTTTGACCTATTTGCTATAATATTTCTGATTTATCTACAGATTACATGTCGTTACACAGTAAACAACAAAAAATTGAAATTGAAACGACATTGATTGTTTAAGTGATAAACTAAGAGAGAGCAAACCATCCAATGATCCAATTGATCCAACTAATCCAATCCAATCCATAAAAAAAAAAAAAAAAAAAAAAAAAAAATCCAAAAACTATGAGAACGGATTTGGATGACATTTTCACAAATCCAATTAGATTAGATTGGATGTTCAACATCCGATTTTCAATCCAAATTTTGAAAATCCAATAAATAATACATCCAATAAATCTAATCCAATACAATGTATTTATCTTATATAAATATACTAGGTAAAACGTACATAATTGCGTCTCTAAAACGTACAACCTATACATATAAAACTTAATCGTGATCGCGACGTCCCAACATTAGAATCACTCACAAACGGTGCTCCTTAAGACCAAAGTCCCATAGATATTACTCCAATTGTAAATGAAGAAAAATGATAAAAAAGAGTGCATAAATGAATAAAACAAATTAATCAACAATATGGTGGTCTCAACATTGTCGACGGACATCCTACCTCCGTGTCTTGGGGAACCATTTAGAGCTCCTTAAAACCGGTCATAATGAAGAAAAAAAAATCGACAACAGAACATGTTTGGTATCAGTTCCGTTTTCATTTTTCACATTTTTCGAGACAAAAAAGTAAAAATTGTGGAGGAAAACGCGTTTGGAAAAAAAAAGTGAAAAAAACGAAAACAAAAACGATTTTCGGTTTAGTGTAAAATGACTTAAAAACTGAAAACGAATTTAAGTCGTTTTTCATTTTCAATTTTGAGTAGATGCCTTTTTTTTTTTGGCAAGTAGGTGTGGGCTTAAATGAACTAACGAAGTGCTCTTAAATTAAAAATAAAAATTATATAACTAAACGGAATTTTAGTTTTTTCTTATACTAAAAATAATTTCTTAATAAAACTACCAATCGCATTTTCAAAAACGATTTCTGCTAAAGATCAAAAACGTTTTTATTTATAATTTCATATAAAAAACAGAATCATTTTGAAACCAATTCCAAACACACCCCTAGCTTTCTCACTTAAATAATTGCACTGTAATGTGTTATGTATAGCACTAAAGCAGGTCTAACAAACTAACTCATAGGTACTGCGACGACGACAGATATATATTGGATGTAATCATGTATAACATGCCCACAAAATGGCCATGATAGAAACGGTCTGGCCATAATCTCAATGAAAAGTTAATAATAATTTTATATTTTTTGCTGAAAGTTAATAATTTTATATTGATTCCGGGCTACATACATGCATTCATGCATGAGGGTTTAGTATACAACACCCCTATTGGTGCTACTAGGGTTGGGGCGTACGTAATACTTGTGTTCCAAATAAACAAGTGGACCAATTAAAGAGCAATATTGCTATTGGACAAATACTTTAACAAACCTTAACTATTATAATTCAACTGAAAATGATGGGGCAACTACGTAATGAAGTCGTTTAATTAAAAATCAACCAACTTCTCTCTACACTCATCATCCGTTAATACTAGCTGTTTGTATATAGTTAAGGCTTTTTTTTTACGGACACCCTTTCAAATTTTTGAATTTGACTTTAGTCTTTGTTCTTTTTTTTTTCCTGACAATTAGCAAAATAGCATATGTTTTTTTTACGATTCTGATCATGTGGCCCAAACGTGAGCTTTTATTGAGAGTAATTAAGGTCATTTCTCAACCTATTTATTTAGTTATATTGATTTCAGAATAATCTAATGTGTTTGAACACAATTATTTATGATAACAACTCTTGATTTCTAAGAGTTATTGTCCTCAACAGACGTTTTAAGGGTGAGAAATGGTTTTTATTGTTCTCAACAAACGATGATCACATGCGCCTCACGTGATCAGAATCATAAAAAAAAAAAAAAACAAACAAACGCCATTTTCGTTTTACTTTAATTGCAAATGTTTTTAAGATGAAGAGATCAATTATTAAGAAAAAAAGGAATAAAGACCAAATCGTCAAATTCAAAAAGTTGAGGGGTGTTCATTAAAAAAAAAACAAAACAAACCTAGCTATTAATTAATACAGGAGAGAAGCTTCTTGAACGGTTTGATTCGCACATAAAACTACATGACAAAACCCGATCGAAACATTGTCCTTCTTCAGATTTGGAAACTTGACGTCTCAATCTTGTTATTTGAATTTTGGTCAAATCTTTCCGATAGAAAGAAGCCGCGGAATGCTCTAGCTCTTCGTAAAACTCTTACGTCTGCGGAGAGTATCGCCTTGACTGGCCTATGATCGGACAACTTTGACTCGCCTCTAGTGTAAAAATGTTGCTTTAATCCCTCTCCATACCAGATAATTCGATCACACCTAATTTTTGCGTTAACACAATAATATTGAATAAGTAATTTTTTTTCCCCGAGCACTTATAAGTAGTTTATAATATATATATATATATACGCATATTTACGAGAAGCGTGTGTATATTATATATATATATATATATATATACATACACATATATGCAATATGTATGAATGTGTATCAGTAGAATTACGTAATTACCATGCAGGAGCGCGCCTTTTTTCACCTTTACTGCGATGAATACCGCCAAAATAGATATCAGAATTTAGGCAATATTTGTAAGTGGGAGAAAATTTAATAGCTCCTTCATGCCAACCTTCAAATACTTGACCGTCCACGAGTTCTCTCCTCAGCTTCATCCAGAGTCCGAGAGAAATGCCATAAAGTGAAATTAAAAAAAAAAAAACAGGTACAGATTTTTTTCTACGTAAAGAGAGGAAAACTGGCATAAAAAAATCCCCTCACATACCCCAACTTAATATTAATATTAAAGAAAAAGTGAATTACAAAGCATCTGAGAAAAATAAACAACTCAAAATAATAAACAAACAAAAGATTAATATGAGAGAACCAATGAACCATAGATTAAGATTATGGGGGGGGGGGGGGGGGGAAGTTTTGCGGTTCGTACTTTATATTGGACGTCCATGTCAATATATAAATTAATGAAGACATAAACTACTAATTGAAACGACATGAATTTCTAGGCATCATTCATTTTACCGGCTCGAGTTTTCAGTTTTAAGTTTTTACAGTTAAAAATTCTCAGAAAATGTTACATCTAACTTTTTCTACTATAGTAAAAAGCTCTTAAAAAATGTCACATTTAAACTCGAATCTGCAAAACGAATGATGCCCTAGTATTTTTCTAATAAGACATGAATTGAAAGTTTTTTATTTCAAGCCATGAAAATTAATTTATTTTTCCCCTACTTTCTTAATTACTCGTTAGACAACGTGAATCGCCAACAACGTCGGTAAAATTTACCGACGTGGAATTAGTGATGTATATTGCGATTCGTGTGGTAGTGTACACCCAACTTTATTATTGAAGTTTAAGATTTAAATCTCCCAACCCTCAAATTAAAAAAAAAAAAGGATTTTAATTGTTTACTCCCAACGCTTACACACACATATATAGACATATAATATTTTATGCATAAAGTTATGTACTACCTGATCATTTTCTAACAAGGTGGACCAATCGCCTCTATCCACTAGCAAACGAGTCGTAGCTTCTGGCAGAGAAATTCTATAGTTCAAATCTCCAAGCCATATAACCCGACTGCATTGAACAAGACACAATTAGCTGACACCATCAAGATATTGATCCTTAATTAATTAAATACTACTTTTTGTCTGCAGGCTTTCTATTTGTTTTATTAACTCTTTTAATTATCATGAAGTCAACTTGTCAATTAACGGTTTAAATAAATACAGTTAATTTTAATAACAATAAATAGATTGTCTACCAGTAAACAAAACAGTCTAATTCGGACATTTTTATATAAAAAAAAAAAATTTGTCTAATTCGGACGTATTAACTACCCAATTGCAGAAAAAAAACAAAGAAACAGCAATTTTATTTTTATTTTTAATAATAATGGGGGCCTTCAATCTTCTGTCACCACAAATTCAAAGTTGGAATGAAAGAGGCAATAATGTAACCCTTGAGCTATAAATTTTATTGCTTAGTCCTGTCTTATTTTCTTGCTTTGTAGTGAAAGAAACAAAATTATTGACGAGTACTACATAAATAAAATAAAGAAATTATTTCATATGAAAAAACAAATCTGTTTGAACGGTTTTTTTTTTTTTTTTTTTTTTTTTTTTTTTTTTAATTCACTCATGATCTAGAATCTTCTGTGGCAAATCAAGCAAAGGGCCTCTTGAAAAGCTTGTTCTTGACAATATTTCCGTGACATTAGAGTTTCTATACTTCTCGTCTCCTTGTCTACCACCGGAAGCTAGATGGCTGCAAACAAAGCAGAAGCTTGTTTCATGTACCAGAAATCTCACCGACACAGAACCCTGCAAATTAATCAGGAGAAATTTTCACGAAGAATGAAAGACAAGAAATAAGGGTCTTTCTCTAGAGCAAGAAAACAATAAAACATAAAAGTGCATCATAACTTAAATAAATATATGTTCAAACTTACCAAAATAATATTTATAACTCGAAAAGAAAAATACTAGTTAAAAATTATATTAGTGATGCATAGGGAGCATATTGCTGATCATTCGAGACAAAACAAGAAAAACACCCCCCATAGACTTTAAGATGTGGGTCTCAGTACTTGTGGGGCCACATGCTATAAATTGTTGGAGGAGTCAGAAAATTATCTCAGTTTTTAATTATTATTAAGTATAGGCATATGCTTCTAGTTTTTCTTATAAAGTGAAAAAACTGAAGTTTTAGAAAAAGAAAATTAGAGATTAATAATGAAATATGAAAAGTTGATCAGTGGGCTGGTGGCTCCCCCGTTGATTGTCGTACGTTGGTTTTCTATCTATGCATGGATGTAACTTTAAGTAGAGAACGATGCCGATTATTTAACGTGTGTCCACAATTAATTAGTACTATTAATCCATGGCTTAAAAATAATTAATGGGCAAGATTATACAATATGATCAATTATTAATATATTTGAGTTATATCTATATATGTGTGTTGTATGATCCTACCTTATTCCCTAGACAGCCCATGATGCCGCAGCCTACACATGAGACACTCGGATGCTTAATAAATGGACGAAGACTACTTCGAACCCAAACAGATATCAATATCCCAACCATTTGCTTACTTATGACACATTGAAAGTAGTTTTGCATAATCTGACCGTCATCTTTATCCTCTTTGTTCTTGCCTCGGAAGCAGTGCTTCACTTTCTTGTTCAAAGCTTTTCTGATCAACGAATTCCATTTCATTGAGATCTTACGACTGTTCTCGGATCCTAGAACATTCTTTGCTTTAAGAGGCACTATTTCCTGAAACCTTCATACAATAAAATGAAACAAAATTTATTTGGCCCCATTTGGAGCATATGAGTCAGTCATTCTAATTTACTGACGGAAATTTTGTGAGAGAGAATTTTTGAATTTAAATTTTTTATGAGATAAAAAACACTATAGCAGAACCCAAATCATCGTTTATGTTTTGGACTTTCCTTTTTTTTTTTTTGGAGTGAACTTTAATAATTATTAATCCTTTTAAAACAAAGAAAAAAAAAAGAAAAGAAAAGAAAAGAAGATTTATTACCCAAAAACATGGACGTCACAGGAAAGATCAACCCAATCCTCTATATTCAAATCTTCATGTGGTTCAATCCCACCGACGTTCCATGTACTAACAAAAAACCTTACATAACACATGAAGAAATAAGAAGACAAAACAAATCAATATTTCGAGGACATTAAGTTTTATATATAAATGGAGAGTTTATAATTGAATATCAAGATATAATAATTAACGTACGTACTTGTACTTATGGACCTCCTTGTTATGATTGAAGATTGTATTGTCAAAGCTTAAAGATGGTTGAGAAAAATCACTTGAAGTTGTAGTTGTAGTAGTAGTATTTTCCAGCAAGAACTGATCGGAGTCGCTCGGAAAATCTGCCACAAAGTTGTTGCTTCCAAGAAGCCGCTTCTTGAGGATTTTGTTAGCGACTAATCTAGGCCACATCATGACCTAATTAAACATTAATGACACTAAAAGAAAAACAGAAGTACTTTTAGTTCTTGTAATAATTGTGAATTGTAGGCATGATAAAAAATGTGGAATTTCTACTTATGGAAGAGAAAAAGATGTACTTGTAAGTGCATGTATACTTGATCTTCTTGCTTGCCTGGGTTGAAGGGAAAAGAGAAAGACAGAGATGGTGTAATATATATATACATATATATATATAATATATATATATATGAAGATTATCTGAAAGAAAGATGAGAGAAAGAGAGAAAAGGATGAATAGAGAATGCCAACAGAGATAAAACGAAATATCGATAGAGATCATGCTGACAGGAGCTAGCATGCAAGTTGCCGAGGGAGATATCAGCTTTTTATATTAATGTGGCCACTTTTATTTATATATATTTTTTGGTGAATAAATTGATATGGCCGAGTTGAAGGATAGAGTATAATGTTGGTGTGAAATGTACATACATATATATATGTGTGTGTGTGTGTGTGTGTGTGTATAATATTATATTATTATTATAAAAGAGAGAAACATGAGGTACCCTAGCTAGGCGATTCTAGGGGAAAAAAACCTTTTTTCAGTTGTTATTAATTTTTTATATGAAATAAATTAACATGTTATTTAAATTTGATGTGATTTGTTGCTTAGATATAAATACTAACTGTCCATAAGTACTCATACCAAACAAACATATTATATACATGCACAAAAGAATTTACAATTATTATACTGTCAATTTGTTTTAATAATGTGTATTTTTTCATAAAAATCTAATTGATTTTGATATATTTAACATTTAAAGTTACGATAATAGTGCTCCTTAGCGCAGAACCTTTCTATATGTATACATTATATATACATGTCATCCGCGTTAATTTGAGTATGGGAGGAGAGCAAGTTGGCCGGGATTGGTCCATCCAAAATATATATATATATATATATATATATGTATGTATGTATGTATGTATATAATACATATATGTGCATATTCTGAAAATGATACATATGGGTGCTTGCTGCACTGCTGCTGCTGCTGCTTTTGCCCCAACAACTGGAGACCCAGGTTTTGCTGACGTGGCTCTGTTTGTGGCTATTTATAAATGACCCCATGGATCATTCATCCGCTTGGGTGACTTATTTCCATGTCATTTATTTGTTTTCCTTTTCTTTTTCTTTCTTTTGGCTTCCTATGACCTCATGCCTAAGTCAGCTAATTAGGGTTTGTTATAAGCTGTGATTCATGGGGTTCAGCTTTCTTTAATAAACCTGTAACAATAAGCTTTATTTTGAGATTGGTCCCCCAACTAAGGAATCAGATTACTGATTCTAAACTGAAATATGCATTATGCTAAAACTAAAAATAAAAAAAAAATTCTGCATATAAACGGTGCTATAGCGTATTGGTGGTGCTTAATAATAAAAAGTGCGCCCTGCAATATAAGACCTATAGATAAAGTTCACTTTCTATTTGTGATGATATTTAATACTGATTATGATGTCCCTTAGCAATTTTCTATATCGTGAAACAAGAATTTTAATCTAATTCTATCAAATATAAAACTAGGATCTGTAAACTCATAACAATACATGAGTACCCAAATTGTGACATATTGATAATGTATAACCACCAATCCACATTTGCCAATCAACAATTCGCACAATAAAAGTATAGTACCAAAGTTGACTAAATTACTTGAGATATTGGGTCTGTTACGTACCAATTCTATAGAAATATGAAAAATCATGACTTCTTTTGCTTTGATACGAGATGAGGTTACTAATTCCTCAAAAATTATAATAAACTGTTAAATGCATGATGAAATTTCAACCTTGTATTTCATATATACCCTAATTAAGAAGTTACATAACTGAATATATATATATATATATGGCTTTTTATATCATGGCAAAGAAAGAGAGCTAAAGTCAATTGGTGGAAATATGGGCCATAAAGGCCTGTGTCCCGGCAAAGACTTGTGTAGACTATATATATAAGCTGGACTGACGAGAACAAAGATAAATATTGCATCCCAGTTGTAATTCTGTCGTATTGTGTGACCTTGGAACAGTATCCGACCTACCCTGGACCATAATAAAAAAAATAAATAAATAATAATTAAAAAAAAAAACAAATCAAACTTGTATATAAAATTCAGGGTTTTTAACACATTTGTTCTCCAAATTTATCGTGGTTTAGCAAATTGTCTCCAAAATTTTTAATTTTAATAAGTGGCCGCCTCAATCTATAAAATTGTTGTAATACGCCTCATTTTAATAAGATTGTGTGAAATTAGTATCGAAAAAGCACGCTCAACAAAAAATTTCAACATCCCAATTCAAATATAACACAAATATTTCAATTTCTCAACTTTTAATCCTTTAAACCTAATAAAAAAATTTGAACAAATTTAGTAAAATGGGGTAGATTTAAACAAATTTATAAGTTTGGATGGTTGATTGTCAAAATTTAAAATTTAGGAGACAATTTGTTAAATCACGATAAGTTTAGGAGATAATTGTGTTAAAAATCCTGAAATTCATGACGATATGCTCTGAATGTACAAAACCTAATTGCTTCATACACTGATATTTTCAAATTTAAAGCCATAGCTCAAAGAACTAATTATATAAAACCATGCAAATTGGCAATTGATTTAAGATAACTGAGAACGACAGCCACAGATTAAGCCACAATGAGATTTCATTCTGGATAGAATCCCCAATTACTGGTCCTAATTCATGCCAGAAATCAATTTATTCTAATTCTATTTTTTTAATTTTATTTTATATTTAACAAATTATGGAATCCCTTCTAATTGGCCCAATCATTGCTAACGATAGGCGCACAGAAAGCAAAGCATGACCCAAAAGGTTTTTTCCTTTTGAAGAGTGGCCCAAGCAATACAAAGGGTCATCATATTTTTCTCGTATTAATTATGGGTAAAGAATTATTTATTTTTGTTTGTTTCTTTGTGTGTACGTCACTTTTATGTGTGGAAAATCAAGACAAGATTCATCTCTAGCTTTTATTATAGACAAATTGTTACCTGCAGCTTAATGATCATATATATAATAACATTAATTTTCAATTAATTAAGTATTGCTTATCCCAGTATTAACAGTACTTCAAACTGAGATTTTGTATACATGCATATATATATAAATGATTTTAATAGTTATTTTAATATTTATCTATTAATGAGTATCATTATTTTTAAGACATTAATATGACGGTTATAATAAATTAGATAGTTAATAAAAAAAATTATAACAATTATTGAGACCGAATTCTTATCACGCTACGTTATGAGATTTTTATATTTAATGATTACTACTGATAGAAACGTAACTATTGAAAATCAGTCTATATATTTTGGTGTGTATACATAAATATAAACCTCTAGGCTGCATTCTTGTTTAATTCTTTGAAATCAGAGATGTACACATATTAATATCCTAGCTGTGTGTGAATTATTATTCAGTAATTAGACACTAGTCTGCTTTATGACTAGTGTTACTCAACCAAACTTATTAAGCAAAACGGATCTAATTTTCACTTTAATAAAGTTGTAAAAGTGACGATTAATATTGTTTTTATTATGACTTGTGCAATATATGACATAAGATTGCACTACTGCCGATAAGACCCACTTCACCTTTCAAGTCTAATTAATTAAATATTTATTTTTTGGTGGTTGGAATTAATTTATACCCAATTCTAAGAGCTTCTAATTAATTTAATTGGCTATTGGGCTCGAGGAGGAGCTGTTCAATACAATGTGCATGGTTACCCTTTTAACGACGTTGTTGTCACTAAATTATTTCTACAGACCAGTGCAGACTTATAGGCGCCATATTTTTCTTGTCACTAAGATTCAGCGATGAATTTGTCGTTGCTAAAGGTCATGTGTAACGGTGCCAGGCCCTGTATCAAAATTTTTTCTTAGCCAATGACAGGTGCGTAACCTTTTAACAATGACATATATTATCGCCCCTGAAAAATGAAATAATTCAATTTATGAAGCAATTTACACCCTCTTATTTAGCATTGGAGTTTCCGTCAAAAAACTCCAGCAAAAGACTTGGCATTTACTTATTTAAATGAGTTCTCCTTTCTTAATCTCATTAAATCCTCTCGTTAACGTTCTAATTTGCATGATTCTTTTTTTATCCTATCTTTTTTTTTTAATTACGACAAAATCTCTTGTTCGACAAAAAGTCGATTTATATACAATAATCCCATTGTAGCGGGTATAGTTTAGTGATAAAAGTGTGATTCGTTCTATTAATCCATTAATAGTTAAAGGGTCCCTCGGTTTGATTAATATAATATCCAACGACGACAAATTAATTAATTTGAAAATTGTCTACATGGCCAAGCCTGCCGTTACCGCCTTTCCCCTCCGGCGTTTGCGTCGCGATCCCTGCCTTGTCCTCACGTCATTGCTCTTCCTTCGTGTTACGCCTCCTCCAGTTATTTATAAGGTCAATGTAGTCAGTTTACACGTGCCAATGCCCTTGATATCAAGACAATGTTGATTGGCCACTTCTAATGACTATAACCTCTCTGATGAGATCGACATTTAACAACTAATTTATCACTTTCTTATTGATAATGATGGGGTTGTGAGAGTAAACTAGATGAAAATTGTTGATTCCAATTTCAGGGAAAGATTGATAGATCTGGATATATATATATTGTGAGAAAGAAAATTGATCAAAGCGCCTAAAACGAAAAACCGGTTTAGGGTTTGTACGTAGTTGGAAAAGCTTTAATTAATCGAGAAAATCCTTTAAGTTTCTTCTTTTCAGTTTTTTTTTTTTGGTTATTTTTGCATTTGATGTTTAGCTTTTTATGCTTTAGAATTGTAAGATATTTTTCTTTTCTTTTTAATGATTTATTGATTATATATATATAAACTAGCTAGTAATAACAATGAATTAATTAGCAATCTGTGCTGGTGACCAGAAGGGATCTGGATCCGCCTACTTTGTTAATTCAAAGATTAATAATTTTAATGCATTTATTTTTATAAAATATTAATGACTGGAAGCAGGATATTTGTCAATGCTCTGTTCATGGCGGGCCCATAGTTACATGAGCAAAATTAAATGGTATTTTAAATATATATGGTAGTACTTTTATTTTATGTAATACATAGTGAAGCGATTTACGAGTTTCATGTCGATCCCATAGCACATATATATGCAATTCGGAGTAGGAATCTGAAAGAATAAGAAGAGGAAGATTCTATAGTAGTCAATTCCCAAAACCTTATTGTAATGACAACATATCGATCAAATATCCTTAATTAGTTGATAGACCAGACAATAAATTATTGTAACAGAAAAGTTAAATGTGACTTTTTGTGAGAACTTTTAACTTTAATAAAACTGGAATTGAAAACTCAAATTAATGAATTAAACGAGACTATAATATACATGCACTTTCGGTAATATATATATATATATATATATAATACTATATCATTATGTGCCTTCAGTCACGTCATTCATGAATTATAATCCTTTACTAGATATGGTGAGAGAGATCCCCATTTCATTTATTTTGAATTACCCTAAAATTCAGATGGAGTACATATATACATAATTGTATAGATATGGTGAGAGAGATCCCCATTTCATTTATTTTGAATTACCCTAAAATTCAGATGGAGTACATATATACATAATTGTATGATAATTAATGAAATTGAATTCTTATCACGCTACTTATTGAATTTCTATATTTAATAGGTATCCATAATAAAAATGTAAGTTACGTAACCATCGAAATCTCATAATATATATATATATAATACAGTGCAACATATATTTTTTTAATATATCATACATATCATTCATATATATGTGTGTAACACTCAATTATACTCAATATTACATGCATGTGTTATACTATATTTTTTGAATGTTACATTAAAACAAGCTGAGTGTTACAAGAACATAAGTATAATATTACAAGGTAGAAAAAATTACAGGTCTTTGATTGGTCCTCAAATTTAAGAAAATTCCTATATATAAGGATGGTTCTATTTGTTTGGAATGATATCCTAAAAGCATAAGATGTAACAGGATATTTAATATTTATTAACTAAAAGAGTTTATTCATTAAATATTTTATGAATATCATTGAAAATTTTATAATTATTTAAGTGATCTTAAATATTGTATATAAGTGTTATATGTAAGAGGATAATATTTAAGGATAATAATCAAAATAATGTTTGTAATGAATTTAATTAAAGTTCATAATTTTTAATTAAAACATTACTAATACATGTCATTTCCATTTAGAATAGAATGGTGTTATCCGTATTGTTAATATGGTGAGATATTAAATAAGTGTATTACACATAATGAGATTATGTGAAATTTGGACACACACAAATTGAATTTTTGATAATTTTTGTTAAATATATAAATTTGAATTAAGTCTATCAATTATAATTATCATACATAATTATAATTAAATTTTTAAACAATAAAGAACATAAACATGAGTTATTATTATATCAATTGAGGTGTTGATAAAAAAGACAAAATTAAAATAAATGAAGTCAAAAGAGCATAAGAAAACAGAGATCGAAACTTTAAGAAAAAAATCAACCTTTTTTTTAAATAAATGATTAGTCATAGAAAAACAAAATGATTAAAAAACATAAACATAAAACGATAAAAAAAAAAGACAAACAAAAATTGTACTACAAATTGCAAAGAAAATTAAACTTAATTCTCTTCTAATTTTTTTAATAATCATTAAAAGATAAAAATTAGGGCTCTACTATAGTTTTCAAAATAGCAATAGTTTATAATTTGGAATATAATAATGTGAGTATGTTGAAAGAAAAAATATATATAATTAGTTTCCTTTTTATTATAAAATTTAATTATATAATTAAGTCTATCATAATTTATTTTTGTCATTTTATTTAAGGGCGTTTTTGTTATTAGGACTTTTAATATAAAAAGGAGTGTAGAGAGTAAGAAGAGGTATGCAAATAAAATCACTATATATATAATCATTTATTCATTTTGGAGGTGCAGTCATCTTGTAAATAAGTGGCATGTATATAGTATTAATTAATGATTAATGGACGCCTTATCCAGTTTCTTCTTCTTTTTTTCCCTTTATTCTTTCTTTTTCTTTTTTAGTGGCATTCCTATTTATAGTGAAGCGTTAGTAGCATCCAGCGAGCTCGTACTTTCGCTAAAGGTAACAAGGTGAGTGGTTTTTTTTATTTTATTTTTATTTTTTTTATATATAGACGCTTATTTCTTGAACTTCATGCACACAAATTATAATCTTAGCAAAAAGAGCAAAAAAAATTATAATTTGTTTTCCTATACTCAAAACAACCTCTCTAAAAAAGTAATCAAACGCAATTGTAAAAAAAAAAAAAAATCTCAATATTATTTTTAAAAATTTTCGTGATTTCTATTTTCATACTGAAAACAAAATCATCTTTTTTGAAAACGTTTCCAAACAAGTACGCCTAATGGGAGAAAACTTGTAACATGAGGAAGCTGAACTTGAACTTGAACAGACTACGGGCTCGTTTAGTTCGCTAATTCGAGTTGAGATGTGACTTTATGTGAGAGCTTTTTACTGTAATAAAAAATTAGATATAACTGTTTCTGAGAGTTTTTTACTGTAGTAAACTCGAATCGGTGAAATGAACGGGACCTACGCATATAACTGTCATTAAAAAACCCACACCACTATGAGATAAACGTTATTGTTTTAGTTGATATTTTGGTCGAAATAGAAATTAGTGAAATGTGGGGTCAAATTTTATACACATTATATGTGTATATATTTCAAGAAGTGTATATGAATAATATGGTAAATAATTATAGTTATAAAAGGCACTGAAAAGAGTTCAACAAGAGGCAAGTTCGGTGAGGCAATTAATTTGTTGATAATTAAGCTATCGTATTTTTTTATTCTTTTTTTTTTTTTTTTTGTAGTAACGTGTATATTGTTAATTAGTTAGTTATATGTAAGTATCAACTAGTTGGTAAAGCTAAGAGAATGTCTACAATAAGCGAGAAATTATCTTAAAATTTAAAATATATGGACCCCGTGCATGTGACATCTCTTGCCACGCCATAACCTAATTGACCCCATATGTTATAGTTGATCTCTCCTTTTTTTATCCACTAGAGAGTTTAATATTATTATCCTTTCTTTTAAGCAAAAAAAAAAAAAAGAGTGTTCTTTTTGAAATATCTCATTATCTAACACTGGCAATATTCGTGTATCTCGTGTATATGGAAAGGGAAAAAGAGAGAAAAAAAATATATATGAAGAGGCAAAATAAATCTAGGTCTTTTTTGGGGTCAAAATGAAGATTATTTTTCGTTGAAACAGTCACAGTGGTGAGTTATTACTAGTCTACTTATATTGAAGCTTGAGTTTGAGAAATATATTAGAAAGTAAATACATACATATATATATATATATATAAACTTTGGCCGAGAATAAAAATAGTTATTTATTTATTTTTTTGGGGGGGATGGGGACAGTAACAAAACAGTAATTATTAGAATAGTTAAGAATAGAGGTTATACAAAAAAGTTTTGTAAAACAATGGACCATTTTTGTCATATTACTAAAAATGTGGGGTTAAATCTGTCACAGAAATTGCCACTGTGTACTCAATTGCTACTTGTATTAACAACATTAAGGCTTAGTTTGGTAGTGTTGTAAATTTTAGAAAAATAGCTTTTAGTTATGATGAAGGAAGAAGCAGTTGTTATAAAAAGTAGTTGAGTGTTTAATAAACTATAATTATAATAGTTATGCTGGTTCCAAAATCAATATAATAGCATTTGATAAATTATGAGGTTAAATTGCTGTGGATAGTTAAAAATTACGATTATATTATATTATACTATAATATAATATATATTATAATTATTTATTTATTTAAAATTATTCTTTATTTTAGAATTTAAAATTAAATTTAGTAATTAGTAATTTATTAGAATTTAATTTAGTTATTTATTTTATTTATATTTTTTTACCACTCTTAGTCTTCTTAGTAGAAAGACACATTATTATTGAGGATAGAAAGAAAAAGATTATTGAAATAAATCTACGCTCGTTGAAGGTGAAGTTTGTAGATAAAACAAGCCATTCTGTCATGTATCCCCAATATTTTGGGAATCTCTTATAATAATCATCCACGTCTGAAACGTGTCTTAATGCCTATAAGCTGGATAGGATGACCTTTACATAAGGATTATATTGCCCCTAATTTTTATGAAATATAAGATGCTCATTGTATATTTATTGTTATATTTAATATAATACAATAAAACTATTATTAAATAACATATTATATAACTATGATATAGAATATAACAATATTATTAAAATTGTTAATATAAGTACAATATTATAAAACATATTATAATATTACATAAAAAATATTAATATTTTAGTTATAAGATAATTTAAAATTACAACTATATTATATTATAATATAATATAATATATTATATAATCATTATTATATTATATTAAACAAATATATTATAATTAATATATTATATAACCATAACGTGTGCAATATAATATATAGTATTATTATAAAATAATAATTATAATATCATATTATAATTACATTATAATTATAATATTATAATATTAAAATAATTATAATATTATTATAATATCATCTTATATGATAAAATAATAATATTAGAGTTATTAATATAATTATGATATTATTTGTTACAATATTATATTATATTATATTATATTATGACTTTAAATTTTAGATTGAGAAAATTATAAATTTTAAATTTCATTAGGGGTATTATAGGTATTATGAAAGTTTCATTAATTATACTATGTTGATTCTCACACAATTTAAAAGTTAAAGTTGTCTTTAAATTGCTTCTAATTTTGGCTGTAGATTCTTGAAAAATTCTTCAAAAAGCACTTTTGATGAGATTTACCAAACACCAATATCAGCTTCTGCTACAAGTAAAAACCGATTTTAGGAGGGAAAAGTAATACCAAACTAAGCTTAAAAGGAATTGGGGTGATAATAATAATTAAGTTGATGATTTTCATTAATTACCAAAAAAAAGTTGATGATTTTCAATGATGGTTTTCTTATTTCTACAAGGCACAGTACTATGTATCTTTGATTAGTGCTTAATGATTGATCATTTTCAGCCATTGTATGTGTTTATTATATTAATATGTGTGTATATACATATACTTATTGTAATGACCAAGAAAATTACAGAATTTAAATAATGTAATTTATGTATTTAAGTAAAGGATTTTTCCTGAAAAAAAATATATATTATGTTATATTTTGTGACTGACGGATTTACGGAATTAACATTTGTATTCCTAAATTCTGTAGCAGATTTCATGTTAAGTTCATGTTTTACAATCAAGTAAATTCGATCGATTAAATTCTCACCGTACTTTAAGGCGGAAGAATTTCCAGTACAGATACAGTTTGAGAATCTTAATTCTAAGAATATCCAAGTACAATATGAATTAGCATCCAGTATATATACTAGAGAAAAATTACAACCAGTATAATTTTTAACAGTTTCAAAGGAAACTTAAGAGAGTGGACAAAGTACAAAGGGTAAGTTAATGTGTGGAATTAGATGAGGTGTGATGAGGGAAATGAAGAGGACTCATGATTAGTTTTTTTTCCCTCTCTTTCTTCACTTGGCCGGCCATGCTTAGGGAAATTATAGCCAAACTTTGGTTAGTTGAGTGTGCTAGAGGGTTTCATGATGAGATGAGTCAAATAAACTATTTGACAAGAAGGCTTACTTCACTTCTCTCTTGAAGCACCCAACCGGCCAAGCAAAGGGAATTAACTCAAAAACTTAGTTAATTAAGCTAGCTTGATAAGCTTAATTGAGAACTAAGAAGAGATCAAGCAAAGTCTATAAATGTTATACCATAGTGCAAGCATTAGGTTAGCCATTTTTGCACATTCTATCTCCTTTTTCCACACACCAAAACCGGCCACACTCCACCCATCCCCTCTCAAAATTTTCTCTCACTCTCCTAACCCTAAGCCACTAGCAAACAATAGAAGAAGAAGAAGAAGAAGAAGAAGAATATCAAAGTGTTCTAGGAGGAGTCTAGTCAAGCATTTCTAAGGGTATAAACTCTAAACCCTCTCTTTCTTATGTTTTAGCAAAGTTTGAGATTTAGAAGTATTCTTCTCAAGTTTTCTTATACTCTTATAATTTCAAGACATTAACAAACCTTAGAGGAAGAAGAAGGTGGTCAAGTGTTCTAGGAGGAGCTTAACCAAGGATTCTCTTCAAGGGTATAAACTCTAACTTTTCTCCTCTATTTTCCTACCAAAAATTAAGTTGTGAATCAATGATATAATTTGTGGTTCTTGAGGAAATAAGTTGTAATAAGGGTGTGTGAGTTTTATGTTAGTTTTGTGTATTTTGAGGTCATTTTGATTAGTATTATGTGGTATGTTTAGGTTTGGTTTAAGTTTGCTTATTTTGGGTTGGAGAAAAAATTTTCTGGTTGCTTTGAACGTGAAAATGAGGACCCTAGAGCGAGATTTTTCAACATTTCTAAAATTGAACTTATGGTTCTCGATGTTTTGAACGTTTTTCTGTGACTGTAACAAACCCCAATTTTAACTCTAAAAGCAAGTTTAAAGTCATTTTGTAAAAACAGTTCAGGCTGTCCAACACAGTCTCGGGAAAAAAAAGAAGAGAATTGCTACAGCATTCATACAGCATTGTAAAAAGAATGCTATAGTATTTCTATAACATTTTAAAAAGAAAAAAACAGCCACTATTTTCAGCCAAACGAAGCCTTTAGAGGCTGAATCTCAGTTTTCTCTAAAAATAACAATATTAGATCTCGATGAGAAGAAGAATTGTCACGAAGAACAGATTTTTGAAATCTGACCCTAAGATGTAGTAAAACGCAGATTTTGAAAACTGCACAGTTTTAACTAAACAAACCTAACACAGTGTGGTTTTTAATAAAAGTTTATCAAAGAACCCAAGAGGTGATTTCAGTAAAATACTATGATATTAAAACCTCATTTTAACGGAAATATTCATAAAGAAAGTTTTTCAAGAAAAATGGTTTCTTTTAAGAACTAAATGGTTTATCGAGCAAATCATTCTGACGGGTACCTACGAGCCCAATACGATATGTCCTTAGAATTTTGAATATTTGATATGGGTCCAACGCCTGCATTAATTCAAGAGACCCATTGAGTTTAAATTTCAACGGCCTAAGAGTTAGAATGTCGTGAATAAGTTTCTAGGCCGAATTGGGCCTTGATATCATAACAAGTCCAATGAGGTAGATTATAGAGAATAAGTCACTAGATTAGCTAATCAATTTTTAATCTAGGCAAGTAGATGATAAGGGCAATTAAAGAAAATAAGATTTTGAGGAGTTAATAAATTGATCCTTATAGTAAATTATCCTTCAGTAAAGGGGATGAATACATGCCTTAAGGAAAGGGTTAGATTTCCTTCATAAGCTGCTAAAGTAGAATAACAAATGATAGTTAATCTCACACTTTCAATGTGTATTCATTTTCATAAGTAAGCAAGTAAGAGAGTAGGATGTTTGACGAAAAGAGAATTTCAGCTCTGTAAAATCAAGTAAGTAGGAATCTCGCCTACGGTATGAATAGATTTTAAAGAAAAAGTTACACATGTTATATATGCATGTTTATGCTTTAAGTATTGTATGTGATGCCACGTCATACTGCATACATCTTAATAAGTCAAGAGGAACTTATAAGAATAATCTCAGTTGAGTGTCGTACCAGCCTCTGAGAGGGAGGTAACTCAGGCTCCGCAAGGGAGAATAAAAAAATAATAATTAAGTCCTATGAGATGGAGGCATTCAGTTCAGTTTATAATCACGGTGTTATTGGGGACCTTGCAAACCCTCACGTCCCGATGATTGCGTGCCAGTGGTACGAGTACTCGGGTCCATCAGTAATAAGATAAGATCAGATAATATGAAGTTAATTAGACATGATCATAATTAAGCATAATTGGCTCATGCATATTTATTCATGTGAACTTACAGTTATTTTGCGAGAGATAGTTCCTACTTGCTGAGCGAAAGCTCATTATAGAATATTTATACTGTAGGTAAGCAACCTGTATATAATACTTGATGGACTGACGGCTAAGGGACGAACGATGTGGAGATCGGGGAATAGATACCACTCACAAATATTTCCGCAATTAGTTTTACGTATAAATAGTTTTGCTAATTATGATTCTAAAACTATATGTTAAATGGTTTTGTGGATTATGGTTGTTAGTAGGCAAACTTACGGAGTAAGTATATATATGTATCTATATGCTTTGATAAACAAATACGTTAAGATTTGAATATTTGATCAAAAAAGTAATTCGTAACATATGTCGTATTAGTAAGTTCTTTAAAAAAAAAAGTAAAGAGGATTGCTACAGCATTCCTACAACATTGTAAAAAGAATGCTATAGTATTTTTACAGCATTTTAAAAAGAATGCTACAGCATTTCAACAACATTTTAAAAAAAGAATGCTACAGTATTCTTACAACATTTTTAAAAAGCTGCAGCATTCTAGGTAACAAAAAAAAATCTCTTGGATTTTTGAAAAGTTTCAAAAGTTATAGGCTAAAAGTTAGTTTTAGTGACGACCAACTGAGCAGGGTCGTCACACTTATCTTAGTTAGATGTATATTTAATTTGTTAGGTGTTGAATGTGAAAATCATTTCAACACCTCACAATATTCATAAACAGAACATGAATCGGATCATGCAAACGACACAAAGCATGAACCACAATAGCCATTTAAAACGAAGCTAGCTCAACATATATGTGAATTTCTTGTTTTTGTCTTTTCTTTCCCAACCATTTCATTACAGTGATCTAGCTCTAGATCTTAAACTCAAATGTCAAACAACTTTTCCTAAATTGCCTTGTCAACTCATTCTACCATGAATCATGATCATCATTGGACTAAGATTATGATTAATCACCAACTCTACCTTTACAAGAATAAGCTCTGTTCTCGACCCATTTAGCCAAAAAAAAAAAAAAAAAGAAAAAAAAAAGCTATGTTCCCATTTGCATGAATTTCCTAAGTTATAATTCCCTCATATTACTTCCTCATTAATTATGCTCAGACGTTTAAACAATTCATTAAGTAATGAAAAATACATACTTAATTGGAATTATTTAATTTAAGACTCTCTCACTAAAAATGACGCTTATGATCTATAAATACTCAATAGACTTGCTCATCGAGCTTTCCTCGGCTTAACATTAAAATCCCTTCAACACTTAATTTTGTCCTGAAAACTCAAATTCCTTCTCCCTGAAGAAATATGAAAATAAAAAATGCTCACAAAATAATCTGACTTTTTAAAATTTTGAGGCTCAAAATGCATACTAAGATCATTGTAAGACTCCAAATAAATAGCCAATAAACCAGTTGTCAAAGTTTTTCAAAGTAGTCCACTGTCAATAGTCTGTTGTTGAATCTATTGAGACAAATAAAGCAACAAAGCTGTAAAATCTGGTATAAAATCAACTCTCACATATTATTGAAATCTCCATTTTAGTGCATCACGATTCTTGTGGAAAACTCTATGTATATGAATGTTTTATACAACAGAGCAAAAACTCTCTTTTCAAATCAAACATCTCATCAAATTTCAACTTACCAAAACAATCAAAACTTTAACCAAATCAATCCGAATTATTGTCTTAAAACAATTTCCATAAAAACAGAAACTCCCCATAAATAATTCCTTGCTGCAAATCAAAGTCTTTTGTTACAGTAAATTCAATTAAAATCAAAGTTTCCAAAACAGGAATAGTTTAACTTATTAAAATAGGAAACCAAATAAGATCAAAGAAAATAAATTCCAATAAAAAAAGGTTTTTTGCAGCAAATTAATCTCCAATCAAACCCACAATATGCAAAATAATGTTTATCCGAAAATCAAAACCAAATCCAAAAATTCCATGAGATGCAAAGAGTGATAAAGATAGTAGAGTTTAAGTGTCAAATAACGCATATAAAAAGTTACAAAAAGAATGTCGTTAACATTTCTCTACAAATAATTATTTTACAATGATTAAAGGTCATTTTTAAGATCGAGATATCATTAACTTTTTTTTTTTTTTTGAACAACTCAATTGCATACTATGACCGTTATAATTGCTTGTAAAACTTGATTGTTCCCCATCATAGGATGCACTGCACTCTGCGCACTATATGTATCAATTATATGCTTGCGTATTAAAAGTTAAATCGAATAGATTATTGAAGCATTTGTGTTTGAGAATATGGTTTAGCAAATTGAAGGTTTTGGGCTGTTCAGGTTCACGATGGGGAATCTTTAGACTTCCGTGGCGACTTTTGAAGGTTTTTCAATTATCAAAACAAAAAAGGCAACTTTGTTTGTTAATTCTTGAAATATTACCAAGGTTTTCCTTAAAAAATATATATATTAGCAAGGTTAATTCTTGAACTACACAATCTTTTATTAATCTATAAAAAAGCAGTAGATTTTTACAGAGTTAATTGCATTGATGCATATTGAACGTTGTGTTTGGTAATTTGGATCTCAAACATTAAATTTTAACAAATAGCACCCTAAATTTTAAAAAATGTTGTAATTGTGATCCAATAACTTTTACAGTAATCAGTAAACAGAAATTGCTCAAAATTTTTACACAAATGCATCTTAAACTTTTTGTTGGTTCACAAGTCAGATCCCGAACTTTTTAAATTTTAATATTTTGAGTTTGATTGTCATCTATTAATTGACATTTGTTATTAATTGTTAAAGATTGTAAAGTTTAGGATCATAAATTTCAAAATTAAAAACTTAAGGTGTAACCAGCAAACTACAGTAAACTTAGAATGTATGAATATAATTTACATTTTAGAAATTAAAAAGTAATCACATATCCGTCCTATAATAACCCAAAAAGAAAAACACGCGCACACACACATTAGGAGCAAAATTTTATCTTTACAAGAGTCATGCAAATATTATCTGTTTTGTGGATTCAAATTGAGACTTAAATTGAAAAGTGAATTTATATAAAAAAAAAAATACTATAAAACAAAAGGTTAAACATTAAATTTTTGCAAAAAAAAAAAATATATATATAATAAACACTTAGGAGACGTTTAGTTCAATGATTAGAATCATGAGATTAGAATTATTTTTGATTTACGTGTATTTTTTATGAGAAAAAATACTGTAGCGAACTATGAATTATAATTCAAATTGAGATATGAATCTCCCAACCAAACAATTCTTAATTTGTGATTCGTTAACAAACGGATATTATCTCATAAGTGCTTAATTTTCTCATGAAAACGATCGTGTGATGATCCAATCGAATGATAAAGTAAAAGAGGCTTTGCTCTGATTGGAAGGAGTAACCCTATAGGCTAGAACTCACCCAATAAAGATGTTTAGCTTTTGGGGATTGGATGGAAAACAATAACAAGGGGACCGAGTCAGAATCCGTATACAACATATACTGACCAAAGGTTGTTGGCTCAAATTGCTTTATGGAGTAGTTGAACCATTAAAGGGGCCATCTCATCTTGAACAATTCAGCCAAAAAAAAAAAAAAAACCATCTTAAACAAAGTTTAGATCAATTAGAAGTCCATATTCTAATTTATCAATTGTTGTAAGCAATAATCAACTAAAGCTAAGAGAAATTTGCCAAACTTACTTTTAAAACGCATGTGTTTAGATATCATTGATTAATACTATATTGAGTAATATTAGTTATTTGATTAAAAAAAGTATTAATCAAAAGTAAAAAGATAAAAATTAAGATTTATACGCTCGAAAAAGAGATAAATACCTTTTAAAATACATGAGTCATAAATTTTTATATTTTATTCTTAATCAATATCTTGCAGTCAAAAAAATCATGTTAATCAATGACGAAGCCAAGAACTTTCGTTAGGGGGACTTATAACTACGTAAAAACTTTTGAATAGTTGGGCTATTTTAGGCTTGTTCTTTTGAGTCAAAAACTCAAAAAAATGTAACTTGAGTTACAACTTTATTTGAGTTCATATTCTTTTAAGTTTAAACTCGAGTTCAAACTCAAGTTTATGACTAAAACTCGAGTTCAAATTTCTCCTTCAACTCGAGTTCAGAAACTCGAACTCAAATTAATGAACAATATTTTTTCTATTCTTAAAAATGCTATAACTTTTTCGTTTTAATTCTGATTGAGATGATTTTTTTTTCTATGCGTTGACAACGAAAAGACGAATAAAACCCGACCCATATACCCTATTAAAATTTTTCATCAGCATTGAGTTTTTATTAAAATACTATCTAAATACAAATTCAAGTTTTGACTCACTCAAACACAAACTCAAAGGGCTTGTTATTTTGAGTGAAAAACTCAAAAAAAGGCAACTCGAGTTACAACTTTATTCGAGTTCATGTTCTTTTAAGTTTAAACTCGAGTTTAAACTCGAGTTCAAACTTGAGTTTAGGACTAAAACTCGAGTTCAAGTTTCCCCTTCAACTCGAGTTCAGAAACTCGAACTCAAATTAATGAACAATATTTTTTCTATTCTTAAAAATGCTATAACTTTTTCGTTTTAATTCTGATTAAGATGATTTTTTTTCTATGCGTTGACAACGAAAAGACGAATAAAACCCGACCCATATACTCTATTAAAATTTTGCATCAGCATTGAGTTTTTATTAAAATACTATCAAAATACAAATTCAAGTCTTGACTCACTCAAACATAAACTCAAAAAGATTCTTATCTCAAACCATAACTCAAATGTACACAACCAAATACAAACTCAAGTTACAAGTTCAACTAAAGTTATAACTCAAATTCAACTCAAGAATTATACTCAAGTTAAACTCTAAAAGAACAAGCCCAAAAAGATTCTTATCTCAAACCATAACTCAAATGTACACAACCAAACACAAACTCAAGTTACAAGTTCAACTCAAGTTATAACTCAAATTCAACTCAAGAATTATACTCAAGTTAAACTCCAAAAGAACAAGCCCTTAGTTTTTGAGAGTATTGAGTTTTAGGAATTTTTTTTTTTTAAGAATGTAATGAGTTCTACTTGGACTTTTTGTATAAAATGATGTTTTTTAATGAGTTTTTAGAGAATGAAATCAGTTTTTATGAGGATTAGTACGTAATTTGATGCAATATAGGATTTGTTGGGAAAAAAATTGAGGGGGGCTAAAATAAGTTTTCAAATTTTTTATGGGGGGTTCTAATGTAATTTGAAACAAAACATATACAGATTTTTAAAATAATAAAAAGTTGTGGATAATTTACTCATTTGTGGTTGTCTTGTCTTGTTGCGTCTGCTTTCCCCTAAATTAATGAAGCGAAAGCCCAACAAAATGGACACAAGCAAACCTCTCTATTCATAGGAAATAACGGAGATTGCGTACACGTCATTGCATCTTGCCGCACAAATTTGGCATTATTTTTACATTCTCACGAAAGCGTTTCACTAAAAATAAATATATATATATATATATATATATTTGTGTGTGTGTTTAATTTTCATTTAACCATTACCTGCTTCATCATCTTCATCTTCTATTTCTTCTCCATCTGCCGACAATCAAACAGATTCAAAATTTTTGAAAGAAATCAAGCAAAAAGGAACTTATGGCGACTGTAACTGTGCCTCCTGTGTTAACTTCCCCTCGCGATGATGCTATTCATCTTTACCGTGCTTTCAAAGGTGATTTCTTTCTACTTTCTTTCTTTCTTTATTTTCTTTTGTAATTTTTTTTTTATTTTTTGTTCTTTTTTGTTGGCTTTGTTTTTGCCTTTTTGGTGTTTGTGTTTTTTCAATACATGCATTGAGTCATTTCAATTATTATAATTTTTTATAATTTTTTATTTTTTTGGGGTTGGCTCTGTTACTTTTTGCCTTTTTGGTGTTCGGGTTTTCTTAATGCATGAAATTACTTGTTGATTTAATTGAATGAAATGGTGTTACTTAGATGGCTTAAAATGATTCATATAGAGTTCTTTATTTTTTTTTTTCTATACCCTGCTACAAAATTCTTCACTTAATTGATCGCTTTTATAAAAATTAAGGTGCAAAAATGATGAGGAAATTAATTTCAATTTCATGTTTTGCTTTTAGTTCTCTTTTCTTCTCATGGAAAAACAAGAAAGCACTAACATTAGGGTCATATTACTTTGTAATTAAGTTGATGATTTGCATTGCCTGCAAAATTTGTTTCTTTTTCATGGATGGGTATGAAATGTCACATGTTCTGATATACATTTGCTAGATGTACATTTTGCCAGTGTCAAAATTTTCCACATTCTACGTATTTAGAATGTTCATCAATAGCCTTATCCCAGAATATCATATTGTAATATGTTTTTTTGTTAGTATTGTTGTCTTGGTAATAAAATTTCCCACTTTTTGATTGTTTCACAGGCCTTGGCTGTGACACTGCAGCAGTCATCAACATTCTTGGCTATCGGAACGCGTCGCAGCGTAGTCTCATCCAACAAGAATACAGAGCTATGTATTCTGAAGACCTCAACAAGCGCTTGGTCTCGGAGCTTCGGGGCAATGTTGAGGTAAACAGGGGTTTTTGTGGTTACTTTCTGTTTCTGTTTTCCATGACCTTGGAAGTTTTTCTTTGCTCTTGCGATGGTGGTTTCAGAGAGCGGTTGTACTTTGGATGCATGATCCTGCGACGCGTGATGCAACGATTGTGAGAAAGGCATTGAGTGGAGATGTTATTGATCTTAAAGCTGCTACTGAAGTAATATGTTCTCGCACTTCGACACAAATCCAGCAATTCAAACAGATTTATTACGCAATCTTCGGTGTTCTCCTTGAGAGTGATATAGAGTATCAAGCATCCGGAGATCACAAGAAGGTAAGCCCTCTTCTCCTTTCTTGTTTACTTTTTCTTCAAGTTTCCCAAATTCTGTTAAACCCACAAGGATTTGGTTTGAGTGAACATTATAGACAACAACTCCATGCAAGTATCTTAATCCTTTTGTTTTGTTTGCATAATATAAATGGATTTAATTTCTTGTTGATGTACAAAAAGAAGAAATATGTTTATAGAACCTGAAATCTATTATCGTTCTTAGAGTGTCATATTCTCCAACTCACATCAGATTTCTGCAGAATGCAGCTTTTTCTTTGATTATTCTACGATCTCTTCTTATGACAAACAATCCTACTTTTCCTTATTACTTCGTCTTAAAAATGCCCGTCTTAGCATGCCTCATAAAATTAAAAGTAATGGCAGTTTTTTATTCAGTATGTAAAAGTAAACCCTTTATATTTCTGTGCAGTTGCTTCTTGCATACGTGCATACACCCCGTTATGAAGGTCCCGAAGTCGATAGGTTGATGGTAGGGAATGATGCCAAGGCTCTCTTCAAAGCTGGGGAGAAGAAATTAGGGACTGATGAGAAGATTTTCATCAAAATTTTTAGCGAAAGAAGTAGAGCGCATCTGGCTGCTGTTAGTCATGCTTACCATAATACGTACGGAAATTCCTTGAAAAAGGTAGAGCTATATGTTGCAGCCTGATTAATCTCTTCTTCAATATTGTTGGTCCATTTTCTTAGAACAACATTTGACATGTACCAGGCAATAAAGAAAGAAACATCGGGGTATTTCGAGCATGGCCTTTTGACTATTCTACAATGTGCTGAAAATCCTGGGAATTACTTTGCAAAGGTATTATACAGGCATTTTTCTCTTTTGCACTTGGAATGCCCTTTCTGTTTATGGCCTATGTTCTTTTCTTGAAACTAGAATCATTAGAAACCGAAGATCTGAGTCACAAGGCCGATTAACGACCATGTCACCAGTCTGAGCTTTAGACCAAAAGTTGTCGCATAGATTTCAGTCCTTTGTAAGTTATGAAGAATATTTGATGAGGAAATTCTAAATGACAAAATCTTTTTTAATCTTCGAGATTTCTGTTCACCCTTAATATTACCTTGTCTCTGATAGGTTTCACGATACTTAACACCTTAGCCTCTTTCAAGGAAGTTTCGTCCATTCCTTTCTGTTACCTAGGTGTTGGATTTTGTAACTTACAGTTAATGCCTAGAATACTAGAGCAACGTAATGGTGTTGTTTCAAAACTTTCCATTTCCGAAATACATTGTTGCCCATATGACATACGTCAATACCAAACTATGTTTCTTCATTATTGAATCCGAATGTCCCGCATAGTTATCGACATTTTCTAAGGCTCGATTTCACGTTCTTCCGACGTGTTAGTTTTTAAAGTTTATTGATGCATTTATTTATTTTGGCATTTACACAGGTCCTACACAAGGCGATGAAGGGACTAGGCACAAATGACAGCACTCTGATAAGAGTAATTGTGACAAGGGCTGAGATTGATATGCAGTATATAAAGGCAGAGTACAGGAAAAAATATGGTAAAACATTGAACGATGCTGTTCATTCAGAGACCTCAGGCCATTACAGGGCCTTTCTTCTCTCTCTTTTAGGCCCCAATCATTAGTCTTTGCTAGCTAAATAAGATAATGTGTGAAATTTGTTTCTTCAATGCTTCTTTTTCTTTTTTCCTTATTAGTAATATGGTTTTTCCTTGTATAAAAAAAGGTAGAAGAGAACCTATGATTTTGAAACACCTATTGTAAAAATGTCAATATGTTTTATTGGAAACTTCCACTGGGGTGTTTGGTATAAGGATTCGTGTCATAATTTGAATTATAGTTCGTGGTTCATTACAGTGTTTTCTCTCACAAAAAACACATGTAAACCGAGAATGTTTTGAATTATAGTTCTGAATTTATGAACCAAACGTCTACATATACATTTTTTTTCTTGTCTCTTAAAGAACCTTTAAGGGCCTGTTTGTTTCATGAGTTTAAACACATAGTTTTAATTTTGTTACAGTATTTTTCTCTCACAAAAAATTTAAATTTCAAATGTCAGAATTAAGAATTATTAGTTTAAACGTATGAACCAAATGAGTTCTAAGAGTCCGTTTGGTTAGATGATTCGTTTTCTGATTCGAATTATAGTTCATGATTCGTTACAGTATTTTTTCTCACAAAAAACACACGTAAATCAAAAATAGTTCTAATCTCAAGGTTCGAATCTATGAATCAAACGGACTCTAATTGATTTCGTGACATGTTCTGTCTTGACATATGAAAGACAGAATTCATGAATTCGCCAAAGTTTCTTCTCTTATTTTATTTATTTATTTTTTTAAAAACAGCACAGTTGATCTCATGATTTTTATATGCAACAATTGGTGATGATTGCTTACTTATCAGTATGCATTCTGTTACCTCAAAATCAGGCAATCGCCTTACGCCATTCTCCTTGTCGTGTTCGTGAACTACCAAGTTTTACGAGAAATATCAATTCTTGTATTCCCCTTTGATATTATTTCTCGATAAACAGAATGAATGCCATAAGCCAGTAAATATTTTATTTTGTACATTTTAATAAATTATATGCCAGTATTATTATTCTTAAATCCTAATTCTAATAAACACTAGAAAAGGAATGAGATTGTTTCCATAAAACCATCAAATAGCATTACCACAAAAGAGTGAATAGAGGAATATTTTATTTTGTACATTTTAATAAATTATATGCCAGTATTAGTATTCTTAAATCCTAATTCTAATAAACACTAGAAAAGGAATGAGATTGTTTCCATAAAACCATCAAATAGCATTACCACAAAAGAGTGAATAGAGGACATTTAGGCCCAATTTATTTTACATATTCGAGTTTTTAATTATAGTTAAAAATTCTCAAAAAAATCATATATAACTTTTTCTGATACAGTTAAAAACTCTCACATAAAATCACATCTCAACTCGAATTAAAAACTCAAATCAACGAACTGAACAGGGCCTTAATAGAGACTGGTTGAAGAAAACTTTGTCCTTTATAAAACCATGAAACTAGCGCCAAAGGGAGTGAAATCTGCATGGATGTATCAGAGAATCCATAACAATAAAGGATAGTTTTAGGTCTCGTTCATTTCACCGATTCGAGTTTAGAATTTAAGTTTTGCTACAGTAAAAAACTCTCAAAAACAGTCACATCTAAATTTTTTACTACAGTACAAAATTATCACATAAAGTCACATCTCAATTCAAATCAGCAAACTAAACTGGCCCTTAAAAACTCTTCCTCTATGATTATAGAAACAGGACCGTTTTAAAAATGCCATAACTAGCTTTATCTACAAGTTGTAATGTTCAAATAAAATATCAAAAGTAGTGTTCACACAAAATAAAAGTACTTAATAGTTACAGATATAATGTAATGGTAAATTTTTCACCTAATCTCACAAATCCCTTATCCCAATGCCAAAAAAGAAAAAGAAAAAGCCAATCAAAATAAAGAACATAAGTACTTATACTAGCAATTTATTCAATGATTTATTGATTACTCACTAAATAAAGGATTAAAGAAAGAAAATACATTATTAATACAGAGACAAAGCCATGGACAGAGGTTCGACTTAGGGAGGCACCAACTTGGGATACTATTCCGAATCATTTTAAAATGATAATTTATAGGTGAAACCTTCTTGAAAGAAAAGGCGCGACAAATTAAATTAGTTGTTAAATAATAAATATACAATTTAAAACACACATTAGATTCCCGTCCAAATTCAATATCAGTCAAGACAATAACTGGGAGGTGGTAGGTTACAGCAGAGACGGACAAGGAAATCCAACTATTCCATGTTGAATTATTGAACGCAATACGAAAAAGAAAACACATGGATGTGCTGCAAAGTTGAGTATATAATTTATTAACACATGTATGGATATCGCAAAAAAAAAAAAAAAGCATATATATATATATATATATTATAAATACAGGCCTAGTAATATATTTGTATTATACTACTTTAGATATCTTTTTTTTTTTTTTTTTTTCTGGAAATCTTTTTTGGCAATCTCTATGGTGAATAAAGTTTCCAAAAGGATTCCGGCGGTTTGGGCTTAGTTGAGACCTTTATTTCCTTATCCCAAATCCATCACATCCATATCACAACTGAAGATGAGGCTTTTTATTATTATTTTTTTCCTTTCGAGAGAATTGTTGGAATCTAATGAGTATAAAGACTTATGTCTTGTCTTATAACACTAAAAATTTTTGTTTTTGCTTTTTTTTTTCTTCATGTTTTTTTTTTTGATAAATTTTTTCTTCATATATTAACCTAAGAAGAAATGAATTTCAAGAAAATGATACAAAAGTAAAAACGGTGAGCTAAACAAAGCATAAAAACTTGGAAAAAAAAAGTGAGCTAAACAAAACATAATCTTTGGTTTTTTTCTCCTTTTCTTCTCTTTCCGTTCGTTTTTCTGTTTTCTTTTTGGGATAAGTCACAAGCATAACAGTAAAAAAAAACTACGTACCGACCTCACAAAAAAAAAAAAAAAACAGATATTTATAATATTTCTTGGTTCAAGAAGGAAGACACTTGTTACTACCCTAAGAAAAAATTGTCGCTTTTGTTGCTTAACGTATCCGAAACCAAATATAAAACCACTAGAGATTGCCTTTTGTTGAGAACCACCTCAGATCCACCCACCAATGTCCTCAAGAAACAAGTTTGTCTGCAAAAAAAAAAAAAAAAAAAAAAAAACCAACAACAACAGGTGACTAAAAGTCCATTTACTAATTAAGGCCTCATTCATTTTACCGATTTAAATTTTTAATTTTAAATTTTTATGATAAAAAAACTTTAAAAAAATATCACATTAAATTTTTTTTATTAAAAAATGTCACATTACAACTTAAATTTGCATAGTGAATGAGACTTAAGTTAAGTTTGAGCAAACAGAAGTGGTGTGGTCACATCATATTATCAACAGAATTCTTTAATTTATTGGACCGACCTTTTGCTTTAGAAGGCCCTTTAAACTTTGGTTTTTTTTTTAATAGAAAAAAAGTCTTTAATTTGGTCAATCCACTTTTATCTAATAAGAAAGGAAAAATTGTTGTGCCACAGATACGTGTTGATGTAGAAAAGAATGGTCGTTAGAGTTCCTCATCTTACAATTATGATGAAAGAATAATAGAAATGATATATATATATATATATATATATTTATATATATATATAATTATCTTAAATCAGACCAGCAGTCCGGCTAGACAGACATGTATAAAATTTTTTATATACCTGTGTAACATTATTGGTATTAACATTTAAAAAATATAGTTGAACACATGTAATATTAAGTATTACATGAGTATATAAAATAATTACACATACGAACAAACCATATATACTTAAAAAGTTACATTTTGTAAACTGTATGACCGCTGGACTTAAACTTTGGCCATTCATAGAATAGATTTTTAATGAATTCTTATATTACGGCACTGTTCATTTCACCGATTCGAGTTTTATTATAGTAAAAAGTTTTTAAAAATAATTACATATATTTTTTTTATTATAATAAAAAATTCTCACATAAAGTCACATTTTAACTCAAATTAAAAACTCGTAAACATGGCCAGCTAGCTTCCTAGGTGACTTCCGGTTGTCATCTTTACATAATATCAATTATAATGACATTTTCTTTAGTTTTTATTGATAATATCACTAATCACTATTCGAAACTAACCTTTTAGGGGCTATAGCTGATGGAGTGGAGGGAGATCTCCTATTTCAATAAGCACTATAAAAGATTTATATATATATATATATATATGTTTGATAGCAAAGTAATATTTGGTTATTGGACTATTAATTGGGTTTAAGGCCTAAAGCTTATTGATCATTCAAGAAATTAGGGTGATTTACGATTTTATATTGTTTTAGTGAATGTACTCTTAAAGTAAGTTTAGTAATTTTCTTAAATTTTGAACCTCGTATTAGACATTCACATGCACTCAATCACTTGACGTAGTCTCTCAAATAGCTTTAATTTACTCGTATAATATATGACTTCGTACACTATTCTATCCAAAAAAAAAAAAAAAAAAACACGAAACAAAACAAAAAGAAAAGGTTTAACGTTTCTTTTATGTGTCCCACACTTTATGGAACAATACTACCTTTTATTTTCTCAGAACATTCTTTTACGTGGCTCTTTAATTAAACTCAGCAAATGTAATATTTTGAATAATTGGCCATACAGAATTACCAGGAACATATATATTTTGGATGTTCTTGTAATAATTGATAGCCATAATTGCTTGGACAATAGATATGGCCCATCAGGGAATGTGACTTTGTTGATAATCCCAAACAAGGAAGTTTCGGTATGGGCAAGACGTCAAACACAAACAGCACATCAGATCAAGATCAGATCATAAGCTTCTACGTATGGCCACTAACGATCATGATACCATGTGGCATGTGTTGTAGGTCCTACCTTTTAATGCCATCGACCGGGTGGACCACCAAAAGTGCCCGTATTATTATTTTATTATTTTGCTAATCTTTTTTTCTACTTGTGCATAATTTTTGTTTTTGTTTTACGAGTCTATTTGTGCATGATTAATCAGTCGTATGACTAGTAAGGCCATTAGCCAATTTTCTTTTTCCGTATAAAATTTGGATATATCTTTTTTTTTTTTTCTTAGAGTTATACAATTCTGTTTCACAAATATATATATATATATATATATATTGAGAATCATACAATTTTGCTATATCAATTACCATTTAATTCTTCCGACACAATCGAATCATTGATAACTAATTATTGCACCGTGACAAGCAAAAAGATGTAAGAATCTAATTTTTTATGCCCAATTTCTTATCCAATCATACTACAAAATGACATCATAAAATTAAATATATATATGTATACATATTCCCACTTCTACAGTAAAAAATTTTCAGTTTTAAATTTTTATAGAAAATTTTTTTAAAAAAATATCACATTTAACTTTTTTTTTTACAATAAAAATTTTTTAAAAAATATCACATCATAATTTAAATCTTCAAAATAAACGAGGCCTAAATTTAGGTAAACAGAAATAGCGTGGTCACATCATATTATCAACAGAATTCTTTAATTTATTGGACCGACCTTTTGCTTTAAAAGGCCCTTTAAACTTTGGTTTTTTTTTTTTTTAATAGAAAAAAAGTCTTTAATTTGGTCAATCCACTTTTATCTAATAAGAAAGGAAAAATTGTTGTGCCACAGATACGTGTTGATGTAGAAAAGAATGGTCGTTAGAGTTCCTCATCTTACAATTATGGTGAAAGAATAATAGAAATGATATATATATATATATATATAGATATAATTATCTTAAATCAGACCAGCAGTCCGGCTAGACAGACATGTATAAAATTTTTTATATACCTGTGTAACATTATTGGTATTAACATTTAAAAAATATAGTTGAACACATGTAATATTAAGTATTACATGAGTATATAAAATAATTACACATACGAACAAACCATATATACTTAAAAAGTTACATTTTGTAAACTGTATGACCGCTGGACTTAAACTTTGGCCATTCATAGAATAGATTTTTAATGAATTCTTATATTATGGTCCTGTTCATTTCACCGATTCGAGTTTTATTATAGTAAAAAGTTCTTAGAAATAATTACATATATATTTTTTTACTATAGTAAAAAACTCTCACATAAAATCACATTTTAACTCAAATTAAAAACTCATAAACATGGCCAGCTAGCTTCCTAGGTGACTTCCGGTTGTCATCTTTACATAATATCAATTATAATGACATTTTCTTTAGTTTTTATTGATAATATCACTAATCACTATTCGAAACTAACCTTTTAGGGGCTATAGCTGATGCAGTGGAGGGAGATCTCCTATTTCAATAAGCACTATAAAAGATTTATATATATATATATATATATGTTTGATAGCTAATTATTGCACCGTGACAAGCAAAAAGATGTAAGAATCTAATTTTTTATGCCGAATTTCTTATCCAATCATACTACAAATTGACATCATAAAATTAAATATATATATATTCCCACTTCTACAACGATACAACATACTCGTTTAATTCTGACTCATTATTTTATGTTCTTGGGTCGGATATGTGATAATTAATTATAAAATTCCACATTATCTCCCTTAAACAATATTATAAAACTACCATAATTACAACCATCCAACGTGGCCTCATCTATATACATAAGGATACTATGCGTTGCTCTTAAGCACTACAAGCAAAACAAAAGCTTACTTTTAGTTTTCTACTTTTATCATTTTGCTTTCCCATGGCCATGGCTTTCCGGGGCAAGAAAACCATGTTTGTAAGCCTTCTATGCCTCTTCATCATGGCCTTGTCATCACCGTCTAAGGCGGAGCTCCAGCGATTCGAACACGCAGCGAAAAAAGACGGGTCCCTCAGCTTCTTGGTTGTAGGGGACTGGGGAAGAAGAGGATACTACAACCAATCTGAAGTTGCTCTTCAGGTCTTTTCTAGTACCTCTTAACAAGCTCATTTGTTTCATCCATGTTTAATATTCTAATGTGTTTTGCTTTCTATTCTGAACTTGCTTCTCCGTTTGTTATCAACACATAGAAACTTCTTATTAATTCTTAGTTTCAACATATCAAGCACTCTCGTACTGCAGTATATTTCAAACCTAGATATCTTAGATAATTCATTATGTTAGGAAAAGAAAATGTATGTTTTTTTTTTTTTTCCGTAAATGACGATAACTGGCATCATATTTGTATCTAATTCAAATTTTTAAGACGACGTAAAAAAAAAAAATGCTTGCAAAATTAATGATAATCATAAGCAAATTGTATACCAAAATATCAGTAAATTTATTCTTGAGATTTGTATACTGTTTCATAAAGTTAGCGCCTCATTATAATATGGAGATCATCTAATATAAAATGAATGTTGCAGTGATTGTCCCAGTTACTACCTTCTAATAACGTATTTAAAAAGAAAATGAGCTATGAAGACTTGTTGACCAATGGCAGGATTACAGCACATTACAATTATGACGATGGAAATTTTGTCAGCTTTCTTATTTTCTTTTTCTATTTTACTATTTTAGGAGGTATAATTCCAGGGAGATTCCTTTGTGCTTTTTTATATCCACAAGTATCTTCTTGGTACGTAATCAATTAGTGCAAAATCGTGTGGGAATTGCACAAATGTATTTCGCAAATTGGCATCAATATTACGCAAATATGACAATATTGATTCGTAACTTAGAACTCAATATTTATTTATTGTCTTTTTTTTAAGGTGTTACCTAATTTATAATGGAGCAGTTGGTATTATCATTACCCCCACCAGAACTAATGATCTACCTTTATTTTCATCACCAAAAAAATGTATTTTTTTCATAAGGAGAATTTTAAAAAAAAAAAAAAATTAAAGTTATAGTAGTTGTAGATTAGTAGTAGTGATGATAAATAATTAATAATAACGATCGTGATTATGATGATGATGATAACGACAATAATAATAGTAGCAGTTGAATACTAGTATTACTTTATAGAATGTTATTAATTTACGTTTCCTCATATTTTTTTCTTTTATTGTATTTTTGTTTGCAAAGTGTAATTACTGATTATAATTCCATGATATACAGTTTATGTTGTGTCGTTCGTACCTCTCAAATAACCCAGCTGTTTTTCTTTTTTTTTTTTTTTAAAATTTCGAGTTGGGAAATTCGAAAAATACTATATATAGTTAGCAAAACATTATTAGGCCAGTACTTGGGAGTACTTCAACTGTTTCTTTGTAATAAGTAATGTTATATTTATGACTTCTTTCAAGCTCGTTGTTTTGTTATTCATCTTCGAGGAAGGTTCCTCTGTCACATCTTCAATCTTCATAACAGACATGAATTCTTGCCAGAAATATTATGGTTCTACATATTGATTGTCTATTGAATTTATCCTCACTTTAAACTCATAATTTGTTGTTAATTAAACAAAAAGCTAGCCCGCAAGAATTAATTAATTAACTCCAAACACACATATGATTTGAAGTTACATAAATCTTAATTAGATTGATTTACTCAAGCTAATAAAAAATCAATTGGCAAAAACATTTAAAAACAATACTTTAGCATACAATCTGATATACAATACTAGAATTCAACATATAATCTTCTCTTAATATATGTATTTGTATGTTACGTTTAGATGGGAATAGTTGGAGAGAAGTTGGACATTGACTTTATAATATCAACGGGTGATAACTTCTACGATAATGGTCTGACGGGCACAGATGATCCTGCCTTTGAATACTCATTTAGCAAAATCTACACTGCTCCTAGCTTACAAAAGCAATGGTATAGTGGTACGTAATCTCAAAATCTTCCACTAATATAATATAATATAATATAATATAATATAATATAATATGATTTGGTATATTTAATTCCCTTCACCAATATAATATTCAATATGCATATAAACAATATTGTTAACATATATGTATTTGCATATATTTCATATTTTTATGTGTGGTGTCAATTCTTTAAAATGAGAAAATTCTTAGTGCGTGTTTGGAACCTTTTTTAAAAATGGTGTTCACGTATTTTGAGAAGTAAAAAATGAAAATAAAAACGAAACGACATTTGTTTAAAAAAATATTTTGAAAACGAAAACGAAAATAGTAAAAGAATTAGAAAACAGTTGAAAGTTATTTTCACTTTTTTGTTTTCATTTTTTAATACTTATCAATAATATTATAATATATTAATTAATAAATACGATTTTACTTTTTTATTATACTCAAAATAATATCTTAAAAAATCAACCAAATGCAATTTCAGAATCAGTCACAGAATGATTCTCAAAACAATCTCATTTTTACTTTCTATTGAAAACAAAATCATTTTAAAATCAATTCCAAACGCAATAGTTTTACTCATATATGTTGCTTATTTGGGCTTCAGTTGTGGGAAACCATGACTATAGAGGTGATGTTGCGGCACAACTGAGTCCCATCCTTCAAAAGTTGGACAACAGATGGCTTTGCTTAAGATCCTTCATTGTTGATACCGGTAAGTTTTGTACACAATATCTTTTCTAAGTCATACACAATAGACTAATTTTTTTTTTTCAATTTAATATTTGGACGGGGAAGTAAGTACTAAGTAATGTCAATTGCAATATGTGTTGATTTATAATTGTTAATTATCCTTTTTTTTTGGCAGAAATTGCAGAGTTTTTCTTTGTAGATACTACTCCTTTTGTTGAGAAATACTTCACAGATCCGGAGGACCATGTCTATGATTGGAAGGGAATATTACCCCGGAAAAATTACCTTTCTAATCTCTTGAAGGTGGCTCAATCATAAATGATCTCTTCAATATTGCATATTGATTATTGACAATTATTGCACCCTATATGTGTGTACAAATTTTTCGGAAATGGTAGTAACTAACATTTTTATTAAATAGCCAGATTTTAAGAAATTTAAAAGTAAATAGTCTATTTACTAGCAGTAAATAAATGATTTGCCTAATAACTTTTCTATATTACTCTAGATGTTTTTAAAACTGCAATTCACTTGAATTATTCATTGTTAAAATATTATTTACTTCTTTCTCTCTCTCTCTGTTTTTTTTTTGGCAATAATATACTTTCCTAGTTTTACACATATATATGGTATCAAATTAATCAAGTTCTTTTGTTTTTTTTCTTTTTCAAAGTAATTTTCCCACTATGTTACATTTAATTATATATTTAATTTATGACTATAGGATGTAGATTCAGCATTAAAAGATTCTATTGCGAAATGGAAGATCGTGGTGGGTCACCACACAATCCGAAGTGCTGGGAGTCACGGTGATACCCACGAGATTGCTAAATATCTTCTTCCAATCCTCAAGGTACAGAAGTTTTTTTTTTTTCCCCCACTATACCTATGTTTATTCTCGAAAAACTAATTAGGAGAATATTTAAATTATTTTATCATTTTCCATTAAAATGAAAAATAAATCTAAAATAACTTTTTATATGTTAAAATTTTCAGGAAAACAATGTCGATCTTTACATCAATGGGCATGACCATTGCCTAGAACATATAAGCAGCCCCGACAGGTGAGTAATATAGACTCGACTAGATCAAAACGTACATATTTTTAAATCAAATAAATTTTTGTTCAATTACTCTCATTCATAATATGAATTAATGATATGCATGGCAATTTAGTTGAATAGATACTATAATATATATATATGCACGCCAAAAATTATAATCAAATACTTAAATTGACATGGTATATATATCGAGTTGTTGTTTTGTTTACTATAATAGGTGTTTATAAGATTATCATATCAATTAATAATAAGATTATTATATTTATTAATAAAATACTGGTGTTCTAAGATATGGTTAAAAAAAATTGATATTAGCGCTAGTGTACCGAACACTACTATTTAGTTATTTTTAACTAAAAGTTAGAAAATAAAACCATATGTTTAGTACTAATTATCGATTGGTGGTGGATGGAATTCAGTCCAATCCAATTTTTAACGAGTGGTGGAGGCTCAAAGGCATGGAGGGGAGATGTCAACTGGTGGAACCCAAAGGAAATGAAGTTCTTTTATGATGGGCAAGGTTTCATGTCAATGGAAATTACCCAAACTCAAGTGGACATTGCATTCTATGATGTTTTTGGACGTGTTTTGCACAAATGGGCCACTTCCAAGCAGCTTTACTCTACCATGTAGAGTAGATTATGAAATTATTCTTGTCGGTAAATCTGTATTTATGAACTTAATTAAGGCCCTAATTGTACGGAGATAAAAGGGAGTCTCCTATGTAAACGATAACGAATGTCTATATTTATGTATAAATATATATATCCATGGCCTTTGAAAATTGTCCTCTTTTTCTTTTTATATGGTTTTTTTTTTTGGTCACACAGCGGAGAGAAAAAATTGAAAATTGAAAATTGAATTGTGATGATATGGGAGAAATTTTTCGTGCGTATTACAAAAATAATAGAGAAGGACTAAAGAGAAAAAGAAACCAAAATATCACTTCTTTTATTTAAAAAAAAAAAAGAACCCAAAAAAGGTGATAAGTAATCTACTTAAAAGAGCAACAAAAGGCATTTCAAGTTCATCGTTGAATATCGCTCTTTGTAAAATGGAAGGACGGAAACGTCAAATCGGCCATTCTGTCGTAACTAATTAATCTGATGTCGCGATGAGTTATTGGTCACTGGACATGAAATAGGATAAGAGGCTTTGACACGAGATTTGATTGAGTCCAAATATGTACAGTGAGGATTTAAATTTTTTGTTCAATTGTTAGATTTCCTTGATTCGATGGATTCGAATTTTTAATTATACATTTTTACAGTTAAAAATTCTTAAAAAATATCACATTTAATTTTTTCTGTTACAGTAAAAAAACTCTCAAAAAATACAGAGATTGTTCTTTTGTATTTTTGAGTTAGGCATTCTTGAGTGAAGATCTTAAGTTGAGTTTGAATTATAACTTAAATTGAAGTTGTAATTTGAGTTTGTGTTTAGTTGTGTACATTTGAGTTATGATTTGAGATAATAATCTTTTTGAGATTGTGTTTGAGTGAGTCAAAATTTAAATTTGTATTTAGATAGTATTTTAATAAAAACTCAATGGTGATGAAAAATTTTAATAGGGTATATGGGTGGAGTTTTATTTGTCTTTTCATTGTCAACGCATAGAAAAAAATCATCTCAATCAGAATTAAAACGAAAAAGTTATAACATTTTTAAGAATAGAAAAAATACTGTCCTTTAATTTGAGTTCGAGTTTCTGAACTCGAGTTGAAGAGAAAACTTGAACTCGAGTTTTAGTCCCAAACTCGAGTTCAAACTTAAAAGAACATGAACTTGAATAAAGTTGTAACTCGAGTTGCCTTTTTTTGAGTTTTTGAGCCTGCCGAACACACCCGTAATATCTCAGCTCGAATTGAAAACTCAAATCTGTGAAGTGAATGAGGCCAGTGTTTCAAACAGTGTCTAATAAATCATATCATGTTATATCATTTCATAATAAACACAAAAAAAGTAAAATAAATAATTGCTGTAGTTTAATCTAGCAATAATTTTCTGCATGCAAAATTTAGCGTTTGAATTCCCTCATCCTAAATTTAAATATAAAAATAAAAAAGAAGAACATCAATTTAATACCTTGTGTTTTCAAGAAAAAAAAAAGCATTTTTAATTAGTATTCTATTCTTTTTTATAATATTAGGAAATACTTTGAATTCTAAAAAATACCATTCCATACACTGCCCCACCAAAGAAGTGGGTTTGCGACCAACCTTTGCAAGGGTCTCGCAACCCACGCTATATAGGTTTTGTGACCTACACTGTTCGCAACCGATTTCTCCTTCGAGGGCTGGCCAACAACGACGGTGGGGGAAGAGAGGAGGAGGAGGAGGGCTAGAGTTACTTGTAGATTTTAAAATCATTGGTTTTTGATCAATTAATTTGATGGTAAGAAAGACTTTCTATGCCCCTAAAACGGTTTTTCTTAGGATATTCAAAATGACACTTTTAAAATTGTTATATAACTTTTTAATACTATTAACCAAAAAAAAGAAAAAGATAAGAGAGTTATTTTTTTTCTTTAAAAAAATAGAAAAACAGAAAGAGCCCCAAGTTGACTATATGGCTATAGATTAGAAGACACCTAAGATAAAAGCTAATCGCATCATGATTGGGATTGTACTAATATTATACTTGCCTTACGTAAATCACATCTTTGCTATGAGTTGAATTAATAATCGAGAAAATATGATATTAGTATCTTGTGTTTTAATATAATCGTTTTTTAGTATTTTATGTTTTAATATTTTTTAGTACCTTGTTAAGAAGTTATTTTTTTCTAAACAGATTAATTTATATGAGGGTAGAAATAACATTTTATATCATAACAAAAGAGCTCAAAATACTAAAAAATGATTTTTTTTTTTTTTTGCTAATCATTAAAAACGATTTCTTAAAAGGTTAAGATACCAAATCAAAATTATAAAAAAATACAAAATAATAAAAACTGATTACGTACTAAAATAAAATTTTCTCCTAATAATTTAGATTGATTATCTTCTTAAAATACACAAAATTATTCTTTTTTTGATGTTCGCCATGGGGTTCTGAGCTGATCTCGCACTTTGCTCTACTCCATTGCTTGGCAAGCCGATTATTCCAAGCTGGAACCTTCTAAAAAAAGAAAAGCAAAACTCAATTAATTATGCAATGTAAAGGAATTTAAAAAAAAAAAAAAAGTCTTTTTTTTTTCTTCCTTTCTTTTCTTAGGGTAGAACAGAATATTGATCACAAAAGCAACAAGTTTCCAACCTCCAATGAATGAATGTCTTGGAATTAAGGTATATCCATCTCAGATACACGCAATCATCCCAAGTAATCCTCTCGCTTTCAGAATTTAGTTGTGGAAATAACCGTGTTATTTTTACAACATGGGATTCCCACTAAGTATTTTCCTCAGATATATAATCGATTAATATCAACAACAACAAAAAATGACAAAGGCAATATGCGTACTTGGCTTTCTCTCCCATCCCCAACTATACTTAACGCCCCCATTTGGTGCGCGGACAATGGACACGGATGTATAGAAAGTAATGGAATTAGATTTTAGTTTAATCCAATCCCATATTTGAGGTTACGTTCTTAAAATTAGTGTTGAAACTTTAGATGGGTTGTCCGCGACTGAAAGTATTTAAAAGCGTATCAAAAAAGAATTAAAGTTGTATATAAGTTTTTGATAAAAAAAGAAAAACTTAAGTAGTGACATATTAGACAAAAATATTTATTTTAATTAAAAGAAAGTGAGAAAAATAAATTATTTTAAAGAAGTATACTATGAAAAAATGACCTATCAAAGCATAAAAAAGACAACAGGTAAAAAAAATAATAAAAATTAAAAGAAAAAGTAAAAGAAAGTGGAAAAGTTATAAAAAGAAGGAGGAAGAGGAAGAGGAGCAGAACAAAGAGGAAGCCAACACGAGGTCTTTTTAAAAACCAAATACAAATAGGGAACTTGACAAAAAGAGAGAAAAAGAATTTAGTAGGAAAATATTTTAAAAGAATTTTTTAATTAAATGAAAGTGAGAAAAATAAAGTATTTCAAAGAGGATGCCAACACATGGCCTCATTAAAAGCTAAGTTAAAAAAAAAAAAAAAAAAACTTGATTCTTTTTATTATGTGTAGATGTATAGATATAGAATAGATATACATATAGGTTTAAGTATTTATAGATATAGATACAGATAAAAAAAGGAGGCTGACATGTGGCGAATGAAGAATCATTTACAAAACCCCTTTTTTCTCTTTTAATTAGGTACATGTATAGACATAGATAGATGTATATATAGATGTAGATGTAGATTTAAGTATGTATCAATATAGGTATAGAGAGATGCATTGGTGTAGATATTAGATACAGGCAAAAAAGACGGGGTTGACAGGCCGTGGTGAAAGAAGAATATTGATGACAAAACCTCCTTTTTCTCTTTTAAGTATATGTACAGATATAGATTTAAGTATGTATAGATATAGGTATAGATAGATGTATAGTTATAGAGATAGATATACATGGAAAAAAAGGAGGCTGACATGTTGCAAAAGGAGAATAATTTATAAAACACTTTTTGGCTCTTTTAAGTATGATATATGATATAATAGATAGATAGATGTAAAAATTTATAAATATAGATATGTATATATAGATACATAGATATAGATATAGATATTGATGGATTATACATGTATGCAAAAGTACCACGTAAACAATGTAAAGGAGTACACACTTACATATTTGCAAGTCATATGTCATAAGAAAGAATATCCCGTTAATATACTTGTCCCTCACGCTATGAATGTGTTCCCAAGCTATTAAAAACCCTCTAATAAATTACCCAGCTGGCTTGTATAAACAATGACTAGCCCTGATCTCTTATTTAACGTTTCTCTGATCATTTTCTTTTTATGCGTATTATATACCAAACCATGGCTTCTCTCTCCTTTGAACGTAATAGTAACAATAAAACCGTAGCACTTTTCTTCTTTATTTTCACCGTTACTCTTTCACTTTGCTCGCCTTCTTCTGTTGCTAAGCTTCAGCATTTCCACCACCGAGCGAAGGCCGACGGAACTCTCAGCTTCTTGGTCGTCGGTGACTGGGGACGACAAGGACTCTACAACCAATCCGAAGTCGCTCTTCAGGTCTGGTTTTTCCTTTTCTTGGATATATTTTTTTTGTTACGTTAAATAACCATATCATCTTTTGTTATATGTATTTATTCTCTTAATTTGATTGGATTTCTATAAGATTGAGTAGAAGAGATTAATATCATAGTTATTGTGTTCGGTAAGGTATACACATTAATTATAAGGAAACATTAGGAAATTAAAGGTTTATCCAATAAATATTGTGAACTACTGCTAAACACCTGATTCAAAATGATATAGACTTGACAAATTTTGCCTTAAATGTGTTTAGATCATATGCATGTACTTTCGTTTACACGTGTACTAAACTGAAAGCAACAATATTTAACAGATAAAAATGGCATAGAAAACCAATTATTGAAGCAAAATCTCACTAGTATTTATCTTTCAAGCAAAACTTAAAGGAAACAAATAAGATGTATGTATGTATGTATGTCCATTTCCAGCTTTCCTTATGCCTCCTATATTTATCTACGAAATACTAAATGATACATATTAGCGAGCTACAGGCTTAATTATGAAGGTTTAAAACGCCTCGCCGATGCTTTTAACCCTCTAATTGTTTCTGCTAGGCCAATATATGGATAAATAATTCTCCAAAAAAAAAAAAAAAGGTACAGAAAACACTCAAATAATTTTCGTGCTCTTGCTACGGTTTAAAAACAAAAACTCCCCACATGGGTATTATTACGCATTTTAATTCCCATATATAGAACTACTTATGAACCAACATGATCAATAAATTAATAATTAATGGTCAGAAGGTAACGTGTCGTTGTAAATTAAATATCTAAATACCATTATGCCATGTATATATATTCCAAAAGGATTCTCTTCGTATATTCTCCCAATGAGGTTGATGCGAATTACGTGTTGAAATAGACCATAAATCGCTATCATGGATATATAATAAGACTCCCACATGTATTGTCATCGTAATATAAATTGTCAAAAGATATCCCGATTAATATGACACGTCAAATTTTTTTAATAAGCCTACCATCCAATTGAAAAGAAATTCCTTAGTTGTATAATCGTAATATGATACTAATTTTTTTTATAGGCTTACTATAAATTAATAGTTCAGTAAATTAAAGAAAATCCGATTTTGTGTTTTTTTTTTTAAAATATGTTTTACCATTTCATTATTAGCTTAAACATGATTTGTTCTCCAATTTCCAGATGGGCATAGTTGGAGAAAAACTAGACATTGACTTTGTGATCTCAACTGGTGATAATTTCTACGATGATGGCTTGGTAGGTGTGGATGACCCTGCATTTCATAAATCATTTTCCAATATCTACACTGCCCCAAGTTTGCAGAAGCAATGGTACAATGGTAATTATTTATATTCTTTTTTTTTTTTTGCCAACAATAATTCTAATAATCTATTTTTTTTAGAATTTAATATAATTTGTGGCATGGTATTGCGATCAGTCCTCCATTAATTCAGCCAACTTTTTACTACTACTAATTATTATTGGCAGTCTTGGGGAACCATGACTATCGTGGGAATGTTTTAGCACAATTGAGTCCCATTCTCAGGAAAAAAGATAGCAGATTTCTTTGCTTGAGATCATTCATTCTTACGACAAGTAAGTTTACAAGTTTCAAATGTGATTTCTAATATTGTAAAGATTAAATTAAAAAAAAAAGAGTATAGAAACATACTTTTATATATATTTGTTCAAGCAGCTTCAAAGGAATATAAAGCAAAAATAAATAATAAATAATAATAGAAAAATAAAAGTAAAAATATGTTACTCTATTTATTTCAGTGGAATTCTTACAGTGCAGTTAAAAATTAGAGAGAGAAAATCTAAAGTTCATTTCTATTGTGCTGCAGAAATTGTAGAATTCTTCTTTGTAGACACCACTCCATTTGTAGATGACTACTTTACAAACCCAGAGGACCATACCTATGACTGGAGGGGCGTTTTACCAAGGCAGAGTTACCTCTCAAATCTCTTGAAGGTAATTTTTTCTTTGTTACATATACGGTGCAGGACCTATAGCTTCTATTACACTAAAAATAAATAAAATCACCAAGATACGAACCATGAATCACATACACACTCACGAATTAAGTTACGACTTAAGTTGTATATGTAAGATAAAAATATTATAATAAAAAAGTTAAATTTAAATTTTTATGAGAGAAAACACTGTAGTAATAGTCATGACTTGAGTCATGGAACGAACAATACTCTACACTTTATATGTTTAAAAATAATCACCAATTCCTTCCTTTCACACAATTTGCACTTAAAGATAGTGAAAAGAAATAACTAATTACTTGGGTTTTGCCATATATAGGATGTGGATTCAGCATTAAAGCGTTCCACTGCAAAGTGGAAAATTGTGGTTGGACACCATGCAATCAAAAGCGCTGGACACCATGGGAATACTCAAGAGCTTGAATCACAGCTTCTCCCAATCCTTGAGGTATATATTCATACGCACACAGATATATATATATATATATATATACAACTACCAACCATGCTTGTGGATTGTAGCATGCTACACTAGTTTATTTTCGCTTCTTCAAAAAGTATATATTATGGGTTGAAATTATACTCGCTTTGAATCATATTGTTCAGGAAAATAACGTTGATTTCTACTTGAATGGTCATGACCACTGCTTGGAGCACATTATTGATGCCAAAAGGTAAACTTTGTGGACAAATTACCCTACAATGTTGTGTTTTGAAAGACCTTTTTGCCATGCTTTCCCTGTATATCTCGCATGTCGGTGAAATTTTCACTAAGCCTAAAGAGAATATATATAAATTGATATGCTTTCCCTCTTGGGCAGCCAAATCCAGTTCTTGACAAGTGGAGGTGGCTCCAAGGCATGGATAGGTGACATAAAATGGTGGAATCCAGGAGAACTGAAGTTGTACTATGATGGGCAAGGTTTTGTGTCTCTGGAAATAACCAAGAAAGTGGCAAGCTTTTCATACTATGATGTCTTTGGTAATGTCTTGCACAAATGGACCCTGTCCAAAGAGTCGGACTCATCCGTATAAAGAAATTCCTCCCCAAAATAGCCAACGGTGGCTTTTGCCTAGTTATATTATAAATAGAGAAGATGGTGAGATTCTTAAGGGATAGTCGGTGAAAATCACTACTGGCTATGATGTGCATCCCTGAGTCACTCTAACATGTAATTTCTGTGAAACACACCATAATTCAAACTAATAAGAAACTTAAAAATCGAAATGTGAGTTTTGTATCCATTTATTAATTAGATATACGTCTCAAAAGTCATGCAATGCTTCAAAGTTCAAAGGAAATGTAAATACTAAGATTATTAAGAATTTCGCACCTATTTCATCTCATTCAAGACTCTCCATGGGCAAGTGTGTGCCGAACCAATTTCACTCAATCAATTGAAACCCATATAGACTTATGTGCTTCGAAGGACGATGAGAGATATCTAAATATTACAATTTAAAACTACCATAAGCCCATTTTATGTCTCACTCTCCACTAAAGTCGCTAGTGTGTCATTAAAGATCAAAAGGACTTTTATAAGTTGTAATGTAAGGCTAGGCTGAAGGGGAGATGAAAAGGCACCTCGTGGACCTTGCACGAAATGAATGAAAATTCACACACCATTTCAAAATTCAATCATTCCTCAATTATCAATCATCCCCACAAAACTCTATTCACAAACAACCAGAAAAACACAAAAATGAGAAATGTACAATAATTTATTCTCTTTTTGTTCTTTTTTTTTTTTGAGTTAACACCCGAAACTTATTTGGTTTTGTACATTTTGATAGGGGGTAACATCATTGTTTTTTTTTTTTTAATAAAGGGAAAATTGAGTAAGAAATAAAAGAAAAACAAATAATAAACACTCTACGGATACAACCAAACCACAAATGAAATTCACCATGTTGTGTGGAAAAATGTGGATGACGCATGGAAGAACAACAGTGTGACACGTGGCCTTACTTTTCCTCAAAAGGCAACAACCCTCGACGCTGGGGACTCCCTTTCCTTCTGCTGCAAAAGAAGCCCAACTTAGGACGCCAACTCCTCATGACGACGACAGGTCGTACTGTCGACCTCACGACGGAAGTCCTTCAGGAGAAAATCAATTGCCAAGAAAGACAACTAGGCTGAGCAAACAAAGACGGTGAGAGGAATGCCCCAAAAGGAGAAAGCCTGACATCGCAAGTTGCGTGCAGAAATGAGGGATGTCTGCAGTGCAGGCATTAATTGCAAACCCTTAAACCGCCTTACAGGGGACAGAAAAGGGTTACAGGTACGCACAGAGCCGTAATAGGAGACTAATTGGCTGAGTGAACAGTTCGCAAAGTGATTAGTGGGCTACGGTCTGGGCCTAGAAAGGCAGACCACTTGAGTGCTTCTGCCTACAAAGGAGACCCACCCAATGAAGGAAGCTCAGCTATAAAAGGGGCAAAACCCCATACAGGAAAGGGGTTCGCTTCCTGAGAGAGAAAAAAATGAGAGAACAACAGTTAATGTAAATTGTAACAATCTCAAAAGAAATATAAAACTACAATGGATGTAGCTCTTCATTAACAGAGTGAACCACTATAAATTTCGTGTGTTCTTCTACTTGAAGCATTTCTTCTCATATTGCTCACCATTCTAAAAATACAACAAACACTTCATTGCATAAATTGAGTACACAGTCAATATCAAGCCGGTAATCCGATGGGGTACCTAGAGGTGACCCGGCCTATTTCTGTTGACGAGATTTCACCGTCAACAATTGGCGACTCCGCTGGGGTTCGAACCCAGAATCTCTGGTTCATACGTTTGACCCCTAACAACAACATAGTCAACAAGCATGCCTCCAAGAAGAAGAATTAAGGCCATTAACCAAGGCAGCCATATGGACGAAACCGCCACACATCCGGTGAATGACGGGATGGAGGAAGGTCCACCTCCGGTCAAAAATGAAGTCCCGCCCCCAGACATGCTGCGGCCGGACCCTGTGCAGATGCAGGCCCAACTAACCACTCTAACCGACCTGGTACGTGGACTAATGGCCGTAGTCGAGCGCTTGGACGGAAGGAACTCTATGCCGCCTCTAGAAGACGCCCCGAGGCCGCTGAGAGCTGCCATGGCTGAAAACCACAACCCCGGTGACCGCTAACATGTCCTAGAAGGAATCAGGAATAGTGAAAATCATAGAGGCCATCCTAGGCCTCGACCTTCCCAATCCTCCGGCAACCGTCTAACGGCCGTTGGGCTCCGGGCTCCCGAGGACCGGATAACGAGAGGCCTAGGGAACCCCGATGTACTACCCCAGAACCCAGGAAGAAACCCACCGGGAGACTCAGGGTCAGTACAGGCATGCGGACAGGCAAGGGGCGGACCCAACGTCCAAAGGGCAAAGGCGTCGAGAGTAGCTGGCTCAGCCATCTCGGCAGAAGAAGCGCGCGCCATTATGGAACGTATGGCCAGCCTAGAGCAAAAACTCACGGGCGACGTCGCCGCCCTAAAAAAGAACATAGGACGAGTGGCCGAGGTGGGAAACGTCGACATCACGCCTAGCCGCACACACGACCATCCATTTACCGCAGAAATAATGGCGCCACCTCTCCCCGATAAATACAGGTCGCCGTCAATCCCACCATATGATGGTCGAGGGGATCCTGACGATCACTTGGAGATGTACACAGGGCACATGCTCTTACATGGGTATGCCGAGGAGATTATGTGCCAAGCCTTCCGGAACCATTTAACGAACTCTGCCCGAAGATGGTTTCGGACGCTGAAGCCAAACTCTATCTCAAGCTGGGATAAGTTGAAGGAAGCGTTTTCCCTCCAATAAATATATCCCCCAAAGCAGAATCTGACGACGATATACCAGAAGCCAAATGAGTCGTTGAGAGAGTGGCTTGCAAGATATGGGGAAGCTGTCGCCGCCACGATGGACATAACCGACCGGGAGGCCTTGATGGGGGCATTGTCTAGCATGAAAAGAATTACCCCCTTCAAGAGAGAGCTGAACCGAAAGCCTCCGTCCAGGTATAAGGAATTCCTTGCACGAGCGCAAGGCTACATAAACGCCGAGGAAACGAAAGCGAACGACCCTGAGCACAGGTCCAATAAAAACAAGGGGACCAAACAAAGGTCGACGCTAGCAAAGCAGGATAGAAAGAAGCGACGATGTGGAGGAAGTGGGGGCAAGCAGCCCGCTTCGACGTCGAACACTCCAGAAGCCAAAAAGCCGAGGCAAAAGGAGAACCGGACCGTTTCAAAAGTACGATTCATACCATGAATTAACAGTAGGAGCCGAGGAAGTGTTCAATCAAGTCGGCCGCGGGAATCTACTGTGCCGCCCAGAGCCAATGAGGTCAGACCCCAGCTGAAGGAACCAGAAAAAATACTGCAGGTTCCACGGCGACGTCGGCCACCACACTAATGATTGCGCCAATCTTAAAGATGAAATCGAGAGAGTAATCCACGAGGGGAGGCTGCAGGAGTTCAAAGCCGAGCGGAGACCTAGAAACGATGGCTACGGCGGCCAGAATGACGGTCGACGCCAAGAAGAGAACCAGCGCCCAGAGGACCGAGAACCCATCGGCGTCATACGAACTGTCATCGGCGGCCCCTATATAAGAGGAGACTTGAGGAGATCTCAGAAGGACTACGCCCACGAGGCCAGAGGGGTTTACCAGGAAAGGTTATGGAGTGTCTCCGCTGTAAAAACACCAAGATTCAGCAGCACCGACGTGGCGTTTAATAAGGACGACGACAGCGGAGTTCACTTCCCCCACAATGATGCGTTGGTGGTAGAAGCCATGATCGGGAACCATACTGTGTGCCGGATCCTAGTGGACAATGGGAGCTCGGTAGAGCTCCTATACTACGACTGCCTGGAAAAGATGGGGATTCCAAAGGAGCAGCTAGAAAATACCTTCATGCCGTTTTACAACTTTACTGGAGACTCCGTCATCCCTCAGGGGACTATCCGGTTGCCCATAACCGCAAGAGAGAAACCTCGACAGGCCACCACAATAGCTAATTTTTGTGGTAATAAGGGGGGGCTCCCAGTACAATGCTGTGATTGGAAGGCCAACCCTCCAGGCGCTGAGGGCAATCACATTCATTTACCACCAAAAAGTCAAATTCCCTACCCCAAATGGCGTGGGTGAAATGAAGAGCAGCCAAGCCAGTACGAGACTAGGGTTGCATACTCCGATGCCCTGCGCGGATATGACCAGCCGGGAAGGCAGGAGGCCAAGATGGTTTATCAAAGCACCGTCGAAGACATAGATCCCAGGATCCAAGAGGAGGTCACATGGTCTCAACCCATCGAGGAGTTGGTGGAGATCCAAGTCGACGAGGGCAAACCAACCAAAGTACTGAAAGTAGGCTCAGACCTAACCCCATCACTTAGGGTTGAGGTCGAGGGCTTCCTTAAGAAAAATCTAGATGTCTTCGCCTGGAATCATGCTGACATTGAGGGGATCGACTCAGAGGTCATATGTCATTCTCTGAACATTGACCCCTCATATCCCCCCAAGCGTCAGAAGCGTCGACCGATGAACCCAGAGAGGTACGAGGCACTAAAAGAAGAGGTCGACAAATTCATCAACAATGGGTTCATCAGGGAGGCCCATTACCCGCGATGGGTCTCAAACCCCGTGTTGGTAGTCAAGCCTAACGGAAGTTAGAGAACATGCGTCGATTTCAGCGATCTCAACAAAGTCTGCCCAAAGGATGGTTTTCTACTCTCTCGGATAGACCAAATGGTCGACGCCACATCAGGACATGAAATGCTGAGTTTTATGGATGCCTACTCCGGGTATAACCAGATCTCCATGCATCCAGCCGACGATGAGCACACATCCTTCATAACCAACAGGGGCCTCTACTGCTACAAGGTAATGCCTTTTGACCTAAATAATGCGGGGGCTACCTACCAAAGGCTCGTGAATAAGATGTTCGCTCAACAGCTTGGAAAATCAATAGAGGTCTACGTCGACGATATGCTTGTAAAAAGTGTCAGGGCCACCCAACACACCGACCATTTGGGTGAAATGTTTGGTGTACTGAGAAAATACCACATGAAATTGAACCCCCGAAAATGCGCCTTTGAAGTTAGATCAGGGAAATTCCTTGGTTTCATGATCAGTAACCGGGGGATAGAAGCTAACCCTGAAAAGAATAAAGCCTTGCAGGATATGCGGTCCCCAACTAAACTGAAAGAGGTGCAAAAGTTGACAGGGTGCGTCGCCGCTTTAAACAGATTTATATCAAAAGTGACGGATAAGTGCGTCCCCTTCTTCGATGCTTTGAAAGGGAGTAGGCGCTTTGAATGGACACCACAATGTGAATAGGCCTTCCATAAATTGAAGGAGCACTTGGGCAAGCCCCTAATCCTGTCAAAGCCCATCCTTGACGAAGAGCTTAGCTTATACCTCTCCGTGTCACAACACGCCGTGAGCTTCGTGCTAATAAGAGAAGAAGAAAAGGTCCAGCTGCCAATCTACTATGTGAGCAAAAGACTCCTCGATGCCGAGTCAAGATATACCGAAATGGAACAATTGGCCCTCGCCTTGATGGTAGCCTCGAGGAAGCTTTGACATTATTTTCAATCTCACACAATACGGGTTCTCACAAATCACCCGTTGAGACAGGCGCTGCAAAAGCCCAAAACTTCTGGTCGACTTTTCAAATGGTCGGCGGAGTTAAGCCAGTTAGACATTAAGTATGTACCAAGAGCAGCGATCAAGGGCCAAGCGCTGGCTGAATTCTTCCATAGACCGGCTCCTGCCACACCAGAAGAAGTCGAGATGACAGAATGGAAGCTCTACGTGGATGGAGCGTCGAGCGATAACGGGTCAGGAGCCGGCATATTGTTGATCAGCCCAGAAGGCCACAAGATTACTTCGGCGGTTCAATTTAAATTTAAGGCGTCGAACAATGAGGCAGAATACAAAGCGCTAATTACGGGGCTGCGACTGGCCAGTCACTTGAAAATTGAAAGGCTCAGCATCTTCAGTGACTCTCAATTGATCGTCGGGCAAGTGAAAGAAGAATACTAAGCGCGCGGCGAGAAAATGAGTGTGTACTTGAGGAAGGTGAAGGAAGAACTCGTCAAGTTCAAAAACTACGAGATACTTCAAATACCACGAGCCGAAAACACCAACGCTGACGCTCTGGCAAAGCTAGCATCTTCAAAAGACTCCGACGCACTAAGGGTCGTTCCTATTGAAGAACTGGAGCGACTGACCATTGAGGAAATAATTAAGACATTAATCATCCAAATAGGCGAAAGTTGGATGACGTCGCTCATCCAATACCTGATGGATGCAAAACTACCAAATAATAAATATGAGGCCAGACGGATCAGGTATAGAGCCGCCAGATACTTATTGTACGACGGTTTGCTTTACCGACGAGGCTATTCAACACCTTTACAGCGGTGCCTGGACAATAACGAAGCCCAGAAGGTCCTCCAAGAAATCCACGAATGAGTCTGCGGTAATCATATAGGGGGCAGTCTTTAGCTCTTAAGATTTTGAAGTAAGGGTACTACTGGCCCACGCTTAAGAAGGACGCATACCAATACGCTCGACGTTGCGATAAGTGTCAAAGATATGCTACAATTTCTAGAGCACCCCTAGAAAACCTAACCTCCATTCTCAATCTATGGCCCTTCGCCAAATAGGGGGTCGACTTAATCGGGCCATTACACCTTGCACCCGGAGGCTTTAAGTTTGCCATCATCGCAGTAGACTACTATACAAAGTGGGCAGAGGCAAAGGCTCTGACTACAACCACGGAAGCAGCCTGCACTAATTTCATGTGGAACAACATTGTGTGCAGGTTCGGGGTCCCCCACTCGATAGTGTCCGATAATGGGAAACAGTTCGATAATGCGTCAACACGAAGATTCTGTGGCAGCTTGGGCATTCGAAAGGACTTCTCGACGCCAATACATCCACAATCTAATGGGCAAGTCGAAGCAGTCTATAAAATATTAAAGTATACGCTAAAGAAGAAGCTCGACGATCTAAAGGGAAAATGGGCCGAGGAACTTCCCAAGGTCTTGTGGGCATACAGAACGACGAGCCGAAGTACCACGGGCGAAACGCCCTTCTCCATGGCGTATGGCGTCGAGGCAGTACTGCCTGTAGAAATTGAGACACCAACTCTAAGAACTGTAGTCTACAACGACAACGGCACTACAGAATGCATGAATGGAGAACTCGACTTGTTGGAAGAAAAGAGACTCGACTCCCAACTACGTCTCGCCGCTTATCAGCAAAAAGCAGCGCAATATTACAACAAGAGAGTTTGACAAAGGAGGTTCGTCCCGGAAAACCTAGTATTAAAAAGGGTGGCGCAGAGTACAAAACCCAAAAAATACTGATCCTCTGGGTCCAACTTGGGAAGCGTCCTACCGCATAAGGGAAATGTTACGTCCTGACACCTACATTTTGGAAAACCTTGCCGGCAAGAGAATTCAACACCCATGGAATGCAGAACAGCTAAGGCTGTACTACCAATAGTGTATGTAATTCTTACGCATCCCAATTGTATATTTTTTACAATTTAAATAAATTGATGTGTTTATAGAAAGAAAGGAATCCACCCCTTAATAACATGTCTGCTTAAAAAACCAATGTATATTAAACAGACATGGAGGCACAGGTCTACGGATCGCTAAAAAATGACATAACGACCCCAAGGGACAAAATTAGATACTCCTCCAAAAAGGAAAGAGAGGCGAACACTTAACAAAATTCTAAGGGATTTTCTAAGACGACGACCCCAAGGGGCGAAGCCAACGACGACTCCTTCAAGGAAGAGAGGCGAATACTTTGTAAATTTCAAGAAATTTACAAAGGCGACGACCCCAAGGGGTGAAAATGATTACTCCTCTAAGGAGAAACAATGAGCAAATATGAAATCTACTGTCTTCAAAAAATGAATGAAATAAAAAGAAGTCCAATATTATATAAATTACAGGCAGCAGTCCACAAAAAAAAAAGGAAAGCTTTAGGCCTCGCCGCCAGTCGCCGAGTTATCGCCATCGCCAGGCGGGAAAGAATTGTCATCATCAGCAGAAGGAGGAGGAACATAAAGGAAGCTCAAATCCCACTCAAGATGCTCTTGTTTTATCAGATCGACGATTTGTTGACCAACAGAATGAAGATCCTTAGTACGAATGTTGACGAGCTCCGGAGAAGCCTTGAACTCCTCAATGATCTCCGCACGCTTGGCGTCGAACATTGTTGCGGCCTCGGCTTCGGCTTCTTTCTTCCCCTCAGCTTTTCCTTCAGTAAAACACCTCTTCACCGCCTCAGTAGCTTCGGCTGACTTATTCTCAAAGATTTCTGCCCGCTTTGTAAGATCCGCAACCGCAGTAGTTAAATTGGCCAACTCCTTTTGAAGGTTTGACATCTTGGCCAGTTCACCTTCCAAACTCCTCAGTTGGGCCACGGCCACATCCCTCTCCTCGACGACAGACGAACACTTATTCTTGGCATCATCAAGAAGAGAGTTAAGCTTGGCTTCCACGCTGTCCATCTCCTTATCACGTTTTTCAACCTTGACTAGATCAATAAGGTTGAGAATGGCAAGGACAAGGCCCTGAAAAATTAAAGGTCAGAAAATAAAGATACAGAGGACGAAATCAACAAAAAGAAAAGGCAACTCGATCGAGGCTTACGTGAATCTGTAAGGAGATCTGTTTGCGCTGACGATCAACCAGAGAAGACTGGGCGGCGGCGATCCAGTGCGGCTTGAGAAAAGACTCATATAGAGCCTGAAAGACGAGGGAGAAACGAGGGGGAAGTTTCAACATAGCCCCAATCTCGGCGTTAGAAATATCCGAGACTTGGAAGTTGGAATCTATCATTTTTACCCCCGGGATAATCACGCGTTCCCTAGGCGCCGGAGGAACATCAGCAACATCAAGAATTGGGACCGTCGGCGTCCAAGTTTCGGTCACCGGCGCCTTCTCTTTGTGCCTCCTTTTCAGGGCAGGAACTTCCACCTCCGACACCGAAAGGGCCTTTGTGGTTTTCCTTTTTCTCGGCCCCTGGAAAGAAGAGCTGGCTTTCTCCTTTTCCTTGAATGGAGGTTATTGGCTTGGCGGGGGCTGCTGGCTTGGCTGAGGCGGCTGATTACCGAGAAGCTGAATCCTCAAAGACGCCATTTCTGTGCAAACGACGAGACAAAAATATAGTCGACGTTTGGATAGACAATGCCAGAATAAGAAAGGCGTCAAGATCAGGAGTTTACCTTCGTCATTTAAATGGAAATATTCGCGAACGGCGTCAAGATCGGTGGTGTCTGGAAGATTAAGAATCAACCCAGCGTCTCGAAGATTGGACTTGGTCAGGAGGGTGTCAATATGACGAGCTTTGGACGAAAACGAAAAAGCCTGCTCAACCCTCGCCAATCTATTCACAGCAAGTTTCGGCCGGTCTTGACTAACTATAGGATAAAAGGACTGTCAACATAAAAAAAAAAAAAAAAAGTGGGGAAAGAATAAGAGAAGTCAAAATCTCACCCAAGTTCCCAAACGACGCTTGCATCTTCCTTCGGCAGGGCAAGCAGTCGTCAAGATGAAAGTTAAAAGACCCACGTATCATAAAAAACATAAGTTTTCACCCATGTGACGATAAGGGTATACTCAATATTAACTTGCCGAACCTGGGTTGAGATCTCCCATGCCCACTCAAAAAGTACCACCCTTGCACCTTGCAACGTGGCACAGTCTGTACATGAATCTAAACTCGTCCAGCGGAAGATCAGTATCAAACCGCTGACTCCACAAAATCCAGGCGCCGGCAAAGCAGTACCAAAAATTCAGTGCCAACTGAGCAGGGGAGATGCCATAGAAATGACAATAGTCATTTACAAAGGGATGAACTGGAAGGGTCATCCCCGCCGTGACAACTCTGGTATAAACGGGGAGGTATCCGGTCGGAGACATGCTAGTCCTGAAATGCATATCCGGGAGGAGGTATTCGAACCATCTCCCGTCAATGCAGCCTTCTTTGACAGCCTGGATAATGTCCTTATTCCGAACCCTCGATGCCACGATGTCGGCCGTAAAGAAAGGCATGTCCAGATCTCCACTCGTAGCAGCCAGGAGGGCATCTACCAGCGAAGCAGCAACCCCACTCACGCTGCCACCCGTGAAGGGAATTCTGTCAACCACTTCGTCTATTATGTGGTCAACACTACCGAACTCATCGCCGAAGTCATCACCTGGTCCAAACACGGCCTCAGCGTCTTTTACTTCCCTCAGTAAAGAGTCGACGCCTGAAGAAGAAGATGACCATGAAATCTCCTCCACAGAAGGGGAGTCTGGTCGGACGGCGGAAGGATCCTCTCGATGGGGGGGAGGGTTTGGGCCATTGTTCTGAAAAAGACAAGGAATTAAGTCAAAATCCTAAAGTCGAGAGTAAGAGGAAAAAGATGATCATTCTAAACGACGACTGCTCAAATGCCTCGACATGACGTTGACCATTCATGTAAAAATGGAAACGGCGAGTATTCATGGTAACCAAGGTTCATCAAAACCTAGGGGCCAGAAGCGTACAGTCAACCAAAAAATCAGAAAAAGAACTATCCTATGGGGGTAAATAAAGTAGAGAGTAAGTCTCTATCCACCACATCAACACATGCATACGATTCAATAAGAAGCCCGTAAAAATAATACAAAAACGGGTGATGGTGAGGCTTGCCGGTAAATCGGATTCTGAGCAAAGTCTGGAACTGAGACGGCTTCGCAATGTACCGAACAGGGCAAGGAATGCAGGTTGGAATTTATAGGGAAGAATTCCGGCAGAATAACGACAATTTAAAAAGTGTTTGGAAAAGTGACCTCAGTTCGAAGGGTATTTAAGGGGAAGCAAGCCCTCGACCCCTGACCGTTTGATGAAGTTCATGAAATCCAACGGCAGGGGCATCTCGCCCAGATCTGACGACAGCAGACAAAGGCGGGAAAATGAATGGGCGCAATCCAAAGGCTCACGTTCGCCCTTTCGAAATAAGGCTTCACATCAGTATGGAGAAGTGACCGACGCGACGGTTGCGTTCCTCAAAAAAATCCGAAGCATCCAGACCATCATTGCGGACGAAGGCTCGAGATCAAGTTCCCACACCCGAAGCACGAAGGTACGACCGAACCTAAGCTCGAGGCTGTCTGAAAGAAACCCTCAACCTGGGGACAGCTGTTGTGTGGGAAAATGTGAATGACGCGTGAAAGAACAACAGTGTGACACGTGGCATTGCTTTTCCTCAAAAGGCAACAACCCTCGACGCTGGGGACTCCCTTTCCTTCTGCTGCAAAGGGAGCCCAACTTAGGACGCCGACTCCTCATGACAACGACAGGTCGTACCGTCAACCTTACGATGGAAGTCCTTCAGGAGAAAATCAATTGCCAAGAAAGACAACTAGACTGAGCAAATAGAGACGGCGAGAGAAATACCCCAAAAGGGAAAAACCTGACATCGCAAGTTGCGTGCAGAAATGAGGGATGTCTGTAGTGCAGGCATTAAATGCAAACCCTTAAACCGCCATACGGGGGACAGAAAATGGTTACAAGTACGCACAAAGCCGTAATAGGAGACTAATTGACTGAGTGAACAGTTCGTAAAGTGATTAATGGGCTACAGTCTGGGCCTAGAAAGGCAAACCACTTGAGTGCTTCTGCCTACAAAGGAGACCCACCCAATGAAGGAATCTCGGCTATAAAAGGGGCAAAGTCCCATACAGGAAAGGGGTTCGCTTCCTGAGAGAGAAAAAATGAGAGAACAACAGTTAATGTAAATTATAACAATCTCAAAAGAAATATAAAACTATAGTGGATGTAGCTCTTCATTAACGGAGTGAACCACTATAAATTTCGTGTGTTCTTCTACTTCAAGCATTTCTTCTCATATTGCTCATCATTCTAAAAATACAACAAACACTTCATTGCATAAATTGAGTATACAGTCAATATCAAGCCGGTAATCCGACGGGGTACCTAGAGGTGACCCGGCCTATTTCTGTTGACGAGATTTCACCGTCAACACACCCCACTTTCATTCGTGCTCTCAATAATCAATCTTCAAATTCATGCAATGATGCAAACATACCTATTAGTGATAGGTTTAGTGAAAGAAAATAAATGAAATGGCTAGGTTAAACTTATGTGGGTAATGAAAGAAATAGGTCAAACAGGCATGCACGGCAACGCTGCGCACAAAGTTTGCTGACCGAGACGGTTGCGCGGGCAACCGAGCTCCCCTACCACGCTGAAGGAATTTTGGGACTAATCTAGCCCCTTGGTACGAAATTGATGGTCGAGATTTGCCCAATGTGGAGTGCTTTAAGTAGCCACTGAAGCCCAAAACTCTAGGGGTGCTAGAAGAGGAAAGACACAATTCCCAAGAAAGATGGAGAGGCATAAATTTTTAGAGAGAGAAGCTTTGAAGGCTAAAAATTTTTGGAGGATTCTTGAAGGATTCGAGTCTCGAAGACCATCTGATCATAGTTTTTCTTCTTCCTCCTTTACCTTGATTTTAGTTGAAATTTGTAATTGTGATATTGTCTTGAACTTGTGTTCATTTATGAAATTCTTCATTATTTTGGTTATGGATTTGTGCGTGTTTGGCTAGATTTCTTTCTAGGGCTTGAAATAGCTTTTTTTGAACTATGTTTGGATTGTTTAGTTAATTGTTAATCTAGTGCCCGTTCGGTTCGCTAATTCAAGTTTTTAATTCGAGTTGAGATGTGATGTTATGTGAGAGCTTTTTACTGTAACAAAAAAGTTAAATGCGACTGTTTCTGAGAGCTTTTTACTGTAGCAAAACTCGAATTCTAAACTCGAATCAGCGAAAAGAACGGGTCTAGTTTCTGTACTCATTTGTATTTCTCTTTGTTTAATGCTTCTAAATTAATGGGAAATGAATTAGTTGATTTTGATTTATGATTTTAATTATCGGGAGAGATTGATTCATTTATCGGATTAGAAAATACATAGGACGTTTGGTTCATGGATTCAAAATTATGATTCAAAACTATTCTCGATTTACGTGTATTTTTTGTGAGAGAAAACACTATAGCGAACCACGAATCATGAATCGAATCATGACACGAATCCTTGAACCAAACGCAACGTTTTCGAGTTCGGGAGACCGTTGGCATTTTAATAATCGATAAGGGCGAGCTTAATGAGTTTTTAAGTAGATGAGTTAGATAGGGATATCAACTTAGATATTTATGCCTATCTCATTTGACATTTGGGAAAGGTAATGAGGTTAATTGGAACTATTAGCAATTACTAAATGGGAAGAACGTAGGGAGAATTGAGTGAAGTCAAGTCCCTATTGAATTTGCATTTCATAAAATCGTCTATTTGTTTATTTCAATCGTTTAGTTATTTCAGTTTAATTTTCATTTAATTTTCTCAATCATTTCCAATTCGATTTGCTTCGATAAAATTAAGTTGCGAAAACTTATAGTACTTAACTTATCTAAAACTCAATCCTTATAGGATGATACTTGACATTCACTTGCAAGCACAAACACAAAAAATAAAAATAAAAATAAAAATAAAATTACGCTACAAGTTTTTGAAAATCTCCCTGATAAACGACATGCGTTATTCTTCATAAACACAGTTAAAAAACGACATGTCATTCAAATCAAACGTGTTCCTTGCACCTTTGAGAAGTACTCTCGTTGAAAATCTTCCTCACAATTACACATAACTAATGACAATCCAAGTGGATGCATAAGAAGATATTTTTTACTACATTTTCATGAAGTAGTGTTACAGATCGTACCGTTTACTTCCCATCGAAAGCAACATTGAAAATAGATTGTTGTTTTCTCCAATATGGTAAGCTTTGTGCTATTCCTTCATACGACGGGCGCACATAATCTTCCCACATAGCAACAGCAGCAACAAACTTTTCCCAATTGAAGTACAGTCGCATACTTTCGCCACAAGCCGCACGACCGAACACCGTCTCCGCTAGATGATCATCCTTTGAAAATAAAGATTTGAGGCTACTAATACTTTTCTGCTGCGATTCAGATAGTAGTATGACTTTGCTTGTTTCTACTTCCACTTTGGTGGTGGTTTCCAATTCAGAGGCTTTCCAACAGTAGTATTGCACCACCTGTTCAACATGATGCAAGGAAAGGTTGTACGATAAAAGATCAAAATTTTGAGGCAAACACAATTTAACTATGAATTACTTCTCTGATTACTTAATAAAACGGTGATGAATAAAGGACGGTGGCCGGAAAGTAGTATTGAGCAATGGTAAATTCAGTTACATCAAACAGGAATATCAGTTCAAGGTGCAAAATTGACCTCGAATTAGTACCTTACTAAGAACCCTGCTCGAACAAAGACAGCTTAGAGCAACTCTTAAGAGTTTAAGAGAGAGAGGGTAAATGACAACATGCCTATATTCCCAACATTAAGGATTGAATGTACATATACAAAATAGATTCCTAACTACTCGAACTTAAGCATTGGTATCAATATAAGGATTATAATTAATATCTCAGCGCATCCGTTGGAGACTATCCACGAGTAAAATCTGTCAAATAGGCATGACCTTCTTTCATTGTTTCTAAGTTGTACATGCTTTCACATTATCTACAAGAGGGAATAAGGGGAGAAACTAAAATAGAGAAAGGATGAAAAACATAATAGATTAAGGTATATAGCCCCCTGAAATTAGAAAATTTTAAAGCTAAAATTCAGAATTTCAAACCTTTAGCAAGAACTCAGTGGTTACAATACCTATGAACGAGCATTGCTTCAATACCTGAAGTGCGTGCAAAATGTTTGCAAACTCCATTTCAAGCAATTCATCTCCTCTTGCTAATCGCAGCGGCTCCACCAATAACTCAGAGATATCAGAGTCGCAGCTATTTTCTGGAGAATAAAGTATGTCCAATCCAAGCACATGCAGTCTTGCCCAGCATATGTCGAAACCTGACTGGTCGTCAGAAGCATTGCCCAGAATAAACCAGTACATATTACTGGATGCGGGCACTGGAAGCCATGAAATGAGTTTACTACAATGTAATGAGTTTTCTGAGAGGAGAGAAAGAAGTTTAGCATCCTCATCATGAGAACTATCACGACTAAACCATAATGCCAAAGTAAGTCTTTCCCCCTCAATAATCTGTAAATAAAATAAATTAGCAACAGGAAATATAGAATTTAGAAAGTACTTCACATCCAGAAGCGACTTCTTTAAAGACATCAAATAGACGGAAATGTGGAGTTTCTTGCTGGCCAATTATGATGTGCAAATAATTTCCTGACCATAAATATATTTCCTGATGTATGCAAGTGTGTAAGAATATATATGCATGAGAGAGAGAGAGAGAGAGAGAGAGATACCTCATCAACAGAGTGAACATTGCGGCTATCAGCTGTGTATATCACAACCTCCTGAAATATAAAAGTGCTTTGTGAAATTTGGTCAATCAATTAAAATAAGAAAATTTCGGGGATATTAGATATTTCTTTTAGTTTTTCCACGGGACAAAAGTTTTGAGGCTCCAATTTTAATAACACGCAGTAGATTAAAAGACTTCCAGAAACCTTTAAGTATCCCTACTTACTCCACGCGACGGTATAATAGTTGGCGGTTCTCCGTCCTGGAAGTGGAAAATTCCACCATTGAAATCATCCCCATAGTTGTTCAAATAACAAACTGCCTTTTCCAGTCAGAATTAATGAAAACGGTCAACACTTGAGTAACATTTTTCAAAATAGACATAAATGCGATAAAGAACAATATATTGTAAAAGGAAGAAACCATAGAGAAAGAAATGGAGCAAACTGTCGATACAAAGGATAAAATCATCTCTTAAACAGACAGATCATGATCAAAGAGATCAAAGAGACACCAGAGGAGACAATGACTAAACAAAAAGGAGTAGTGTTAGTGAAATGTGTCTGACAAGTTGCATACGCACCGAAAAATCGCGTTGTTTGAGATAAGGCCTATTGTCATCGCTATGCCACCCGATACTTGCTCCTCTACTCCAGCTGAATGTATAATGAACGGTATTTATACCATGTTTCAATACAGAAAACTCATTGATGCACTTCTGATAAGAAAAGACATTGCGTATACTGCACAAACCTAATCAAACCGGTGAACTCAACAAAGAGTTCATACTCGCACCCGAAGAATTCCTCTACCTTCTCCTTCAGCCTCTCTATTCCATGGTTTCAGGTTTAAAAACGGAAGCTTCTTTAGGAACAATTTCATAAAAAAAAATGGTAGATCAAACAATAATTCCCTTGGCACATTGCTTAAAAAAATAGCCATGTCACATTGTCACTCTCTAAACTTTGAAGTACTTTGTGATGCCATTCAATTCTTGATATTATAATTTCCTAGACCTTTCGCTAAGATTTCATTATCGTCAGTAGTTTTGGCACTTTTGCTCCCTGAATTTTGTTTGGATTTGGCAAGTTTTCTCCAAACCTTGATTTGATAGTTGAGACAAATTACTTTCCAATATTACTGCGGGGGTGCCCGAAATTGAGGAATGATATTAAAATTTAGAAGGAAATGCCCTCGTGACATAACATTCTCCAACTGTCATTTGAAGCGTCAATATCTTCATTCAAACAAGCTCGCGTAACGTGTAAATTTTAATAGTTCTCATCGTTTTAGACATTTTGTTGAACTCAGATATAGTAAAATTCATCAAAATTAACACTTTAGAAAGCAACTTACCAACTGTGAAAAATTCAAAGGGCAGACGTTCCAAATACACCCTTTCCATCATAAAGAATTAAGTTCGTTTCGTAAGTTCGAATCGCAGTTAAAACCTTTATGCTACAGTGTTTTCCTTGAGAAAAATTTGAATTTATGTTGAAATGTACCCCCTTTTTTTTCTCTTTTTTACAAGAGTAAAGTACTAAATGCATTTGGGGGTAAATTCCAAAGGTACCCAAACCAAATAAAGAAGTGGGTTTTGGGTTTTTACCTCTAATGGGAACAAAGGGCATCACGAGATGAGAAGAGTTGGTAGCTATAAGATGAGAAAGAGTCGTTGAGAAGACATTGGGTCTATAACCCACTGTACTGCAACTCTTGTGAATAAATTCCAGTTCCTGACAACAAACAAACCAATAAACAAATACCCACTTGGCTCACGACCATAAATCTATTGTCTCGATACGTTAAAAAAAAAAAAAAAAAAAAAAAAAAAAAAAAAAAAAACAGAAAAAATTTTTAAAAAAAAGGGCCAATCTATTGTCTCGATACGTTAAAAAAAAAAAAAAAAAAAAAAAAAAAAAAAAGGAACCCATGGAAAGATTTTGAAGAAATGGGACCAACCTTGCATTCATGGAAGGAGAGGAAATTGTGGAGGATTAGTCGCGGGTGTTGAGATTCCGCCATTTCTGGCGTGCTCGTATTGTCTGTTTTTCTGTGGAAGAGGATTTTGATTGTCAAAACTCAAAAGATGCCGAAGGTTGCAGCCACGAATCACGCCATCGTCGCTTCTGAAATGTAAACGTAGGACTTAAAATAGTCGCGGCTTGCTACATAGGTTTCGGACTTGTTTGAAAAGCTCCAAAGAAGTATTCTCCTTTTTAGTAAGGAAAAATTTTAAATTACCTTCGAGCTCTTTTTTTATTTTTATCATTTAATATTAGTTTATATATTTTTATTTTTTAGATTAAAATTAGTTAAGGGATATAATTTTTTAAAAAGAATGCTTTTAATGAGTTAGGTACTAAAAAAATAAAATTTTTAATTTTTAATTATAAAATCTATAATTTTCTCTTTTCATAATTGAAAAAAAATTGAGAAAAATTTGTATACCACCCTACCAAGAAGCAAGAACGAGAGTTTTCTCGTTTTATCTCTTTTTTTTTTTTGCTTGAGGTTTTCTCGTTTTATCTCTTACAAACGATACTAAATTACCCTTAAATTTTATTAAAGGATGAAAAAGACAAATAACATATTTTAAAAAAAATAATTTTTAAGACGTGTGAAATAAACAGTATATAAATAGTATATTTACTAGTCAATTTACTGAGTGTAAATACATTATTTATTAATAAATATAATGTTACCAGTAAATATTATATTACATCAGATAAATAAATATTTATTAGTAAATATGTTATTTACTTCAATTGTTTTAAATATTTCTTTAATTCTTTTGAAAATATGTTGTCTACCTACAAATCCTTTAAAAAACATGTTATTTCCTACAATTATTGTAAATAATAAATTATAATTTTGACACTTTTACAATTGAAATTTTACAAAAAGAATTAAACAATTTAATCAAAATTGTAATTATTATAAACAAACAATTTAATCAAAAAATAATTATTGTTATTAAACTAAATAATCTTTGTATTGGAAAGATTTGGCAGAAAATTAGTATACTTTTCCGTATCCCCCTCAGTATTACATTCGAACAACAGACTTTTTTAATTTCAAACATTAGTCCCCAATTATTGTTTTTTCCCCTATTTATTTAAGAAGAAAAGAGCCAACCAAACAAAACTATTGGATCATGCTGCGATCAATATCTCTTCACATTTGAACTCAGTTCCCTTCTAAACTTCCGCACAATGTTCATAATAAATTTTAAAGAATCCAATTAATGTAAAGGATAGGAGAAAACAGAAGAGTGAAAGACCTTTTTTTTTTTTTTTCCAAGAACAAATGAAAGACAGCGTGTTTAAAATTGATTCTAAAATCGTTTTTTACATTTTTCGAGAAAAAAAATGAAAATGAGGAGAAGATAGTGTTTGAAACAACTAAAGACAAAAAATAGAATTAAAATAATTTTTAATTTCGTGTAAAATGAGAGAAAAATAAAAAATGACTTTAAGTCATTTTTCATTTTTTATTTTCGTTTTCTCATCTCTCAGAGATATATATATATATATATAATTATTCTATTAATGGGTTATTTCTATACATATATAAGAAAGAAATATTTTTCATTTTCTTATTTAATATATTATTTAAAATACTATTAGATGTTTTCAAAAATGTATAACCAGAGTTTAATTTCAATTTTTTCTTATACTGAAAATAATTTCTTAATAAAAATACTAAACGCATTTTTAAAAATAATTTCTACTTGAAATTAAAAATGTTTTTATTTTCATTTTCATACAAAAAACAGAATCATTTTAAAACGAGTTCTAAATGCGCTGAATTTCACGTCTGCAGATAGTAGCCAAAAAAATGTTATGTTGGCTGAAAGAGACCAAGTGATCCAGACCAAAATTTTTTGAGCTGAAAGAGAAGATAGAAAAGAAGAGCAAAGTTAAACTGAAATGTCGTGCTTTTCCACCTAATGTAAGAGTTTCATATAATAGGTAGGACAACAAAAAAGAACAGAGGACAAAGGGATTTCAAGAACTAAAGAAGTTCTCTCTCCCTTACAATCCTCTTGCTGGTATGATGTCAAAAGTCTTGAATGTTGCCGCTCTTTACATTTGCTTCCAACTCATTGCCGTTCTTCCATTTTAAGAATCTCTCCCTCTCTCTCTCTCTATCTATATATATCTCTCTCTTTCTGTCTGTCTCTCTCTCTCTCTCTCTAAACTGCTGCAGCTGACTTGCTAGTTGCTGTATTGTCACTGCTCTGCTGTCGCTCCTCCTTCGTCACTGATATTACGCTTCCACTCCCATCCAAGCTGCCGTTGCATTCCTGTTTCTGAGTTTTGCTATCTACTTTTCCTTTCGGAGAAGCAGTCATACCATGGTTCAGCTTTCCTGATCCATTTTCTTTTTCTGGCGGGGCTGCAGTCTCAACAGTGTGGTTTGTGTCGTTGCCCAGTACCTGTTGAGAACCTGATGAATTGCCACCAGATCCTGGTGGAGGGAGGAAAACTCCAGTGCCAGGAACGGGCAAGCGGGGCGGGGGATGCCTGGGAGGAGCTGCTGACCATCCACTTGAACTGGGTGGAATGGGAACCGGTGCAGGAAAAGGCATGGCTGGTGCAACCGGGGCAGTCACGAAAAGTGGCTGGATGCCATTAGGAGGTGGGATTTGAGGACGAACAGGGGAAGCTTGCAATACACCAGTGGTGGGAACTGGGGCATAATGCTTCGGACCAGGATGCCGGATGTGGTTAGGGGATCTACTGGGTTGTGGACCCCAATGTGATGATGGAGCGACTCCAGGTGAAGGCATACGCTGACCATCACTTGGCATGGATTTCTTTGGTTGAGACTTGGTGAAAGTTACAAGTATGCGTTGTCTGCGCAGGGAAGGAATTGCATGTTTCGCAAAATCCGCGGATTTCCCTTGCATTGCAAGGAGGGATCTGCATTGAAATAGGGTAGGGAGACATTAAAGACAAGGCCATAGCGGAGATCTTAAAAATACAAATGATCTTAAGTTGAGCAACAAACGAAGGTCAAGAAACCAACACCTAAAATAATCTCAGCTGTCTATTTTAAAACTATATTATAAAAAAATAGAATAAAAAGCCTTGGAACTGTTTAGATACAAAATGTTGAATCATGTACCCCGTTCTTTTCGTTGGTTCAAATTACAATTCAACATTTTTGCTACAGTATTCCCTTTCACAAAAATTTAAATTGCAGTTCAAGATTTCCCCTCAAACCTATGAAAAGAACACCCTTGCCCCAATATTAATGGAGTCCTTTTTGCAATCATTGGTGCCTAGCACACCACTTACTTTTAGTTCAATCGCATTTTGCGATGAAGTAGTGTGGGACCTGCATGGCAAGAATAGATTTTTGATTATTGCTATTTAAATCAGCTAAGAAGTCCAGCTCCACTACTCACATAAGATGGATCCGGGATCCCACCTCATGTGACTTGTGAGTAGCCAAACCCAACTCCGCTGATGTCCTTCCGTAATTTTTCACTCTTACAGGGCATGTGGTGTTGCGCACCACTTGATCTTTAGCATTTTTCTTAGGAAAATGTCTCCAATCCATGCCCTCATATATCATCAAGATACGAATGGAAACAACTAGGTTTCTAGTCGTAAATGGTAGCCATGCCACATTCTGAAGAGTGCAACCCAAAGGGATCTTAGGTCACATGAAAGCAATACTAAGACTTATTTAGTTTACTTGGCACCAGCAATGATTTCTAATAAGCTATACTGCCTTTTTCACTTAATGCCCATTACCCTACAGTAAGTTAACTGTCGATCTGTTCTGCATAAAGCAACAAACTATTGAGCAGGAGACCCTATCATAAAGCAGTCCCAACAAACTTCTTATCAAGAAAGAAGCAACCCCAACAAACCCAATATCTGTAATCTGTAAACAAAAAATAGCAGAATGGTACTTCTATAAAGAGGATGGTGCTGCTAAGCGGATCAAATAATCTAGCAGAAGGAAAAAGGATGAAAGTTACCCAGGTTTAAGAGAAAGCTTAAGGGCGCCTCTATAGTCCCCAGGATGGTCTATTGCAAATACTCGCCCAAAAGTCATGTCACATTCCGTCAAGAACAGGACGCAAACAGGCCTTCCAAACCAAGATGGCCACAAGTGAGGCTGCGAATGATCACCCTACAAGATTGTCACCAAAAAATTACACTTGATTAGCACACTAAATGCTTATTGAAAAGCATAAAACAAATTCCACTACTAGCGACCTCATTATAGAAATCAATTATGCAAGAATCTGGCTTCACAGTTGCAACTTGCATGCTGACTAAGCGCTCAGCCACATCCTGCAGCAAGGGAGGGATGGCTTCTGTTCTCCGATCTGCATATTTTAATTAGAAGAAATCTCATCAATGGTTTAAATTAAAATGTCAGATGCCCAAAATTTTTCCATGTTGCCAAAGAAAAAGTTCAAAATAAAAACTCAAAAGTACCTTTTAAGGTCCCTGCAGAAATTTCATCTTCAACTGGAGCATCTGCAATTGGAAGGCCCAATTGAATCTTCTCTCTTCCATGTCCCTTCATTGGTCTCTTTGAGACAACATATGTTTGACCTGCTTTGCATGAAGAAAAAAAAAATGTCAGCTATAATTAGATTCGTCTCTATAAGAAGACAATTTCTTTTATACACCATCAATAACTCAACTCTCTTGTCTTAACAAGGTTAACGAAAATATATAAATAGATGGAGCTATAAAAAAAAAAAATTTAAAAAATTTAAAAAAAAAAAAAAAACCCTAATACAAGGATCTCGTGATAAGGTATCTATCAAAGCAAGCGGAATAACAAAAAAAAATTAAAAAAAAAACCCTAATACAAGGATCTCGTGATAAGGTATCTATCAAAGCGAGCGGAAAAAAAAAAATCATTGTTCTAGTTTCAGAAAACAGAAGTTATCTTTGAATAAAATCATATCCGCTTATAGTCTGATTGTCTGAATAATGCAAGAAGCACATTCCTCCTGATATTCACCAAGATAAAACATATCTGAAAAGGATTAACAATAATAAGATACAACAGAATTGTTAGCAGCCAAATGGTTCAGACATGCAAAAATGTAAACAGCATGCAATATACACACATAAATACAAATTAAGTTTGTGGTTCTAAAAAGACAAACTACTCCAATAAAGCCATGACCAACATATGAATAAATAACAAAGAAACAAAGCTATATGAACATAGCAGATTACATACGTGCGTTGCAATGTCATTGGAATTGCAGACTGCTGTCACGGAAATGTCAACCAATTTCAATTCAATGTCTTGCAACCAATGACAAGACAAATACCAGAACAGAAATCATGAACATCATTCATCTCAGATGCAAGAATTTTATGGATTATTATAGATTAAGCCTTAAAAATAAATCAGCTACTTTAATCCATTCTATATGACAAATCATCTTTATGAACTTACTTTGAAAATGTCCTCTTTCTCCTGCAGACCGCAGGTCATTTACCAGAGCAACAAGTTTTGACACTTCAGTATCAGCGCAGAATTCTTCATACAATTTTAGCCCTTCAACCACATTAACCTAGAAAGCAGATAAGTGCATCATAGAAGTAAAAAACCAAAAGATTATAAGACTTTCAAGGAAAAGGGAAAAAAACTACAAATTTCAGCAACAGTTTCAAGGCAAACAAAAAGCATTAAAGTTCCAAATAGAAGACTACCGGCTTTCCATCGAACATCTCGTTGCCAGAAAAGGTTTTGGGGACATTAGCAAGATTTGAATTCTCATTCTGCTTTGGTGTGGAATGTGAATCATTCTCTGAAAGCATCAAAAATTTGATAAATTATCAATAGCAGTATACCAGAATACCATACATTGTAAGTGATCAGTTTGAGACAGCTGATGCAAGTAATAATACACATCTACACATTGAGAAAGATTGAGAGACCAATTTATGAACTCAAATGATCAAGAACTCTCCAGCATTAAGAAAGACCCTACATAAACGTATGAAGACTACAAGCTAAACACCGATTAGAATCAAATGTTAGGAACCTAATATTTAGAAGTCTTTTTCAATAGTCTTAAGGAGAGTATAAATAAGGGGTTTAGTGGCTAGGGAGGGGATAATCAGATTTGTAGATAGTGTCTAGTGTTGTGCACTATTTTGGAGGTCGGGGGTCCTCGAAACCGCTCATCTATCTTGTAATTTTCCATTTCTAATATTGTTAATGAAGCATAAATTTTCAGGATCCTAACAATGGTATCAAAGCATCTACAATCCACGGAGCTCTTTCAGTTGAGAGAGAAACTTCGGGCTGTTCTAAGAGCTAATCACAAGGTTTATGGAGGGAGTATGGGGGAACTCCGGGACCATGTGGGGAAGATTCGGACCCAGATGGGTAACGTGCAGGCGGCGCTGCGGAGGACGGAGGCACTGCTGACGGCGCGGCTGATGGCCGGGAAGGCTGAGTTGGGTCGCGACGGCGAACGACGGGACGAGGAGAGGCGAGATTGAGCGCCTCGGGGCCCAGATTGCGTTGACCTAGGCGGAGTGGAGGTGCCAAATCGGGCGGATCTTCGCCAGGAAGCGCCGATTGGCGAAGATCGAGACCGCGAGAGGGAGTTCTGACGCCAGAGAGACGTGGGTCTCATGGAGGAGCGCGAAATCCGTTGCAATCTGGGACTAGGTGGTCCGGATCTGCAGCGCGAGGGTTTGTTCGACGACGGGAGGAGGGCAGAAGGAGGTCGCGACCGTCGGGAGAGGGCGGCAGAGCTTGGTCGGTGACGGGAAGTGGAGTGGGAGCCGGAGTTAGAGGAGGAGAGGCTTGCTCTGAGGCTGGGACGGCATGGGCACCCTCGGAACAGGGAACCCAGCCCTGATTCGGTCACGGTTGGGGTTGATTCCGGCCCGGTTTGGACCAAGCCTCGCGATTCCGGCATGGAAGGGGCTGGTTCCGATGCTACGGAGACAGATTCCAGCACGACAGAGGCTGGGCTCGACAATTTGGCTGCTATTTGGACCGGGCCTTGCGATTCCGGCGTGAAAGGGGCTGGTTCCGGTGCTACAAAGGAAGATTCCGGCGGAATTGGAGTGGGGTCCATGAATTCCGACGCCCTTAAGGCTGGGTTTTGTGATTTTGACGCCATTGGGGCTAGCTCCGGCAAGATGATGGCTAGGATGGGGAATTCCGATGCGAAATCCGGCGATTTTGGAGTTGAATCCCGAAATTCTATTCGGAAGTGGGCTGGGTCTAGTGTTTTCGGTATGGGCAGAGTCAATTTTGGGGTTTGGTGCAATGACAGTCGAGCCTCAAAACTTTGACACGCTTGGGGCTGGGAATGGTACGATTGCAGATGGGAATGAAGAAATTGGTGAGAGTGAGGCTGTAAGGTTGATGTCCTGGTTGGCTAAAAAGGAAACTCCCTTAGTGAGGATCGATTTGCCAATATTTTTTGTGACCATTGATGAGCTTGCGCAGAGAGTTTCAAATGAATTGATAGACTTTGTGGTTGCTTTCCAAGATACAAAGAAGATGGCGAAGAAAGTAAATGATTAGCTCCAATTTGAAGATATGACTTACGAGGATAACATCAATTTGGGGACTCAAATCAAGGAACTAACAAAGCCTTTTATTCGTAATCATTTAGATGTTATTTTTCAATTTTATTTCTTGATTTTCGCCTTGAGGACAAGGTGATTCTTTGGGGCGGGGGTAATGTTAGGAACCTAATATTTAGAAATATTTTTCAATAGTCTTAAGGAGAGTATAAATAGGGGGTTTAGTGGCTAGGGAGGGGATAATCAGATTTGTAGAGAGTGTCTAGTGTTGTGCATTATTTTGGAGGGCGGGGGTCCTCGAAACCACCCATCTCTCTTGTAATTTTTCATTTCTAGTATTGTTAATGAAGCATAGATTTTCAGGATCCTAACAGCTTCCAAGTGTTGAAATCTTAGACAAACCCCTATTCCTTCGAAGACACCAATAAATAAATGATACCATAGAAAAGGCATATACCTTTAGAACTTGAGGTGCATCCATCATCTACTGCATGAACTTCAGGTTCTGAACCAGATACCACTCCTTCAAAATTCCCTAAGCTCTTCACATTACCATCTTCCTGCGATTTCGCTGCAGAATCTGACAAAATCACAAAAATTACATATCAAGATCGCCGCACTCAATCAGCACACTAAAGTATAAGCTTAATTATAGTCATACCCTTAACATTAATAAAACTCGATGGTCAAACTTAGGCAGTATATATATATATATAACAATAACACATATACTCAACCTATGCGTAAATGCGCATAAATTTGTCATCCTTGTTTGAGACGAAGTCATTATTTACAAACCAAGCAGCAAACTTGAAACCCAAGAAGCCATGAATGTGCTTTTTCACGTTTCAGGATGAAATGGCATGCACACTATCTAACCTTCTAAATTTCCAAGTTAAACAAAAACCAAAGGGAAAAAAAAAATTAATAACAAAAAAAAAAGGAAAAAGCAAAACCATTTCTGTACAACTAAAGAGAATCCTAAGCAAGTTTATTACTATAAATATTTTTGTTGCAGGAACGCTTACCAAATATAAACGGCTAGCCAATTAGAAAACCACCCATTAAAAAAACTCCCAAATGAAAAATTGTAATAACATCATGTGTTCCAAAGCCCTTAGGAAATCATCCCATCAAAAGAAAGTTATCAGTCATCACTAAACATCTCCGTCCACAAATTAAAAACACCGGGTTGAAAACAGATTTTTCTGATAACAAACAGCTAAAAAGCTAAAAGAATAATTTGTTCAAACGCTAAGAAACAATTTCAGTCCATAAAAATAGATTTTTCTTTTCATCTTTATTAGTCCCAATAAAGCTATCGGAAGTCTCTATCTAACATAATCAGCACGCAAGATGCAATCTTTAACAAAACGGTACCGACTAAAGGAAGTCTCTATCTAACATAACGTCATAACCAGAACTTTAAAAGTTAAACTTACCAAATAACAGAGCAATTGTCATCTAAAACGAACACATTTAGTCATACAAATAACACGTCCACATTACATTTAAAAAAAAAAAAAAAAAAAAAAAAAAAAAAAAAAAAAAAAAATTTTATTTACCATTTTTCTCCTTAGCAGCAGGCATTGAACCTCTGTCATCCGAATTCCCGACCTCATCGCCGGACTTATCACTCCCGCCTTTCTCCGAAGCGGCATTGCCGAACGAAGAATTCCCATCCAAACAATGACTCTCCGCAGCAGAATTACGGCCATCCTTGAAACTATCATTCCTTTGCCATTGCTTAAACCCCACTCCCGATCGCTTGAATTCCTTGTTCCCCATCTTGACCGGGTCATAGAACCTCTGCTGCCTCCGCCAGGCGACCTGTTGGAGCGCGAACATCACCTCGGCGACCGAGAAGTACTGCTGCATATGGAGGACGGGGTTCCAGTTGCAGCGCCGCAGCTGGATGCAGGCGATGACGGCGTCGTACTCACCGGGCTCCCCGACGGCCCGGAGATGGTGGCAGAGCGAGTCGATCATTGCGTTGGCCGCTGCGAATTCCCCGCGCAGCCACGAAATGAACCCGTCCCGCTCGTCAGGGAACCACTGCCGGTTGTTATGGTGGGAGATCTCGCCGGCTCCGGCGGTGCCGCTCGGGAACTGCATTTTGTCCGAAGATACCACATTTCCCGATGGCATTGCCATGAGAAAAATTCTCGCTCTCAAAACACAACGGAATTCGAATTCTCCACTACTAGAAAAAAATATTATAACAAAGCATTTGCTCAGATGAATCAGATAATAATTAATACCCAGAAAAATTCGATAGAATCCCAGTAAAATTAATCGCGAATCTAGCGAAATTGAGGTTAAACAACACGCAATTCGGTCAAATTAACGCCGCCCAGGTGATAAACAACGCGGAATTCAGTGAGAAAAAGGGGAAATTTTGGGGAAAACGCGTTATGGGTTTGTCTAAAAATTTGCTTGGATTTTGCACCGATCGGATGGAATTGGAACTGGGTTGAGGAGAATTGTGAGTGAGGATTAGCCAGATCTGGGAAAATGGGTAGTGTGGTGGGCTCGGAAGGGTTTGTGTTGTGAATGATGTAAGATCTAGGGTTTGTTTGTAGAGAGAGAAAGGAGAAAATAGACTTTTGTGCGCGTGTGTGGAAGTGAAAGGGGGAAAAATGGCTTATTGAGCACGCATGTGTTTGTTTTGTTGTGTTTTCTGTTCGTTTGGGGTTTTTGGTCTTAAATGGTGGCTGAGGAAGTGAGAGAGTCCCTTCTCTCTCTCTCTCTCTCTCTCTCAAAATTGTGATTTTGGGTTTGGGAGGGAATGAGAGAGAGAGAGAAGGTTTTAACGCTCTACTCACAAGTGAGAGAGGGACCAGGAAGGAATATTCTTTAGTCCAGGGGTGTTTTTGTAATTATGGATGTGAGATTGATTAATGACTAATTCCAATTTTCTGTTCAGGTTGGGACTGTTGGGATCGAGAGAAGAATTTTTTTTTTTTTTTTTGGTTAATTTTGAATTTGACCCGTGAAGAATTAAATTGTCTCGACTGTTTCCTACAATTTAAAATAGAATAAAATTTCCTCAAGGATATTACAAGTTCTAACTTTGACATTTATGTTATTGTCATCAAATTTTGCTAATGATTTTAACCATGTGTTGGTCATTACAAGGACAAGTTTTTAATGGTTCTTTTCATAATATGAGAGCTACTTGACGAGCACACATGATTAAAATTATTTAAAATTAAATTTTTGATGATAAAAGTATCAAAATTATAATTTATTATAAACTCAGGAGATCACTTTAAATTGTAATGGTTAAAGTTTGACAATTTTTATTTTTTAGATGACATATTTGAAATTAACCTTATTTAAAGTTGTCTTTTTGGAGCCTTGACTTTATAGAAAGGGTTTCAGTTTGGGAATTGGGATTCATAGCTAATTTAAGATGAGGTAGGTGATTTACCTAATTTAAATTGTGTTGGACTTTCTTTGGGTTCATTGTATGATGTAAAAGATGCATGAAGAGCACCATAGATGTCTACTAAGAACTACAATACTGTCATGATAAATGCATATTCGTAAGACAAGTAAATTATCAAATTTTAACGCGTGGATGTCATCTTTCTATGTCTATAACTAGAATTAGAAGATTGTTTGATTTTTTTTTTTTTTTTTCCTTTCAGGGTAGTTTTTGTTGTTATTAAATTCAAGAGGAAAAACTTATGTGTTTCCTTTGGAAAATATATTTCTAACTTTTTCAACATCTTGAGTCTTGACTCTATGATGAGGGTTTTGATTAGCTAATTATTAGCTGATGCGGTAAAATACCTACCTTTTACTTTGGTTTCCGTCCATTATGTGGTATGATTTGTGAAGGATCATAAATGGCAATGAATATTATCCCACGCCTTAATTTCATTGAATTTTTATATTAATTCTATGGTGCGTTAGACATATATCATAATTATACTAATTATGTTGAAATATGTAGCAAAATAAAATAAAATCATTATAATATACTATGTAATTTTGTAGCATAAATGTGAAAATCATTCAAATATTTGTTATGTGATTTTGTTATTTTCAACAACAACAAAAAAGAGTTATATACTAATTCCACTTTTACAAACATGTTATCCAGTGCATTGGAAATATTTTTGTATCATTGCTCCGGGAATTTATCACTAATTGAAGATTAGTATATAAAAGATACTTTTAATAATTGCCTTTTAAATTCAAAATTTAACAAAAATATAATTGATAAAAAATGTCATTTTTAAAATGATAATTAATACCTAGACTGTTTATAGGGCAAAATTGTTAGGATATGTGCTTATAATGCATACTTATATAATCCTTTTTGGCATTTTTAAAAAATAAAGTACTGCATATTATTAATGATTCATATATTTGTTACTCTACATTATATTTACAAGTAAAGTATCATAGAGTTCCAATTTTTACTATAAGTCATTTCATTATGTATATGAATCCATAAGATATAGTTGCAAATTACGTAGTATAACGGTTCGGTTCACATTTGACAAATAAAATTTAGCGCTTTATTTTTTAGGGGGAAAGAGAGAAATAAACCAAGACTTGAGATTAATTAAAATTAATAGGCCAATAGTTTACATAAGTTAATAAATATGCCAAATTACTGTTTTCGTCCATAACTTGTATGGTTATGAACTATAACTTGACAAGTTATTGTCCATAACTTGTCTGGTTATGAACCATAACTTGACAAGTTTGTCCATAACTTATCTGGTTATGAATCATAACTTAACAAGTTATAGCCTATTAATTTCTATAACTAAAAATTGACCTATATACTTTCTTAAGCTTTTCATATTGGCATATTTTCTACTATTTTCCTATTTTTTATAAGATGAGATTAGTGTTGTCTATCTTTAAACTAGTAGAATGATCGTGGTAATAGTTATTGCTAAATGTGAAAACCTGTGTATTTAGAATACATTAAACGAGTCACAATAGAATTTAATTCTTACATATTTTGTGAATAATAATTATATTATATTATTGTTGACAATCTTATGAATTTACTTTCGGATTGATTGATATTCTCGCATTTATTTATTGTATCGTTTGATTTGCAACAAGTGAGATCACATATTTGTTAAAAGCTCGATAAGTTGGAGGTAATATATTATAGATAACTAGGAACATTATTTGATGCGCATGGAATCCACTACTTCGTTAAGAATAGTAATAATATTCTCCGGAAATATTAATTTGGTACTTGGGTAAGTGAAATCTCAAACTTGTTTGAGATTAGATATCAAATAAACCCTATTTATGTTTATGGTAGGATCATAGTTGAATTACCCCTTAGAGAGGTTAAACGGAATTAACATAACTCTAGTTATGAATATTATAATGGAGGGTGATATCACATGATAAATGGTTATAACTTATAACTATAGATAAGCTGAAAATTGTTATTTAAAGTTTTCTTATAATTGTGTATATAATTTAAGAATACAACTTTGACTCTAAGTAGCACAAATCAAAGTTAATAAATATGTTAATTAAGGGAAAAATGTCCAAAACACTCTTTATGTTTTTGGGAGCGTTGTTGAGGCCAAATTTTGTACCTCATTTCTCACTATAGTGTCAGCACACTTATCAAAAAATAGGGTTGAATCAAGAAATCGTCCGTCAAAAACGACCAACTAGTGGTCCGTTGAGTCGGCTGCCTGAACAACCAGTCCAGTAGTCTGCTACCCGAACAACCAGTCCAGCTTGCCAACTCAACAACTGAATTTCAACATTAATTCCACCATCACAACAGCCATATTCCATGGAATCTTGCCTCATAATAGCAAAAGGGAAAGTCAATTACACCTAAACTTGTTCCCTAAGCCACCTTCCTATAAGGAAAGAATCTTCAATCAAAAGTCAAAAAAAAAATTGCTCTAAATCAAATATTCAGCAATCAAGGCCTATAAATACAGCCCATGCACAGAGACACATGAGCACGCCCATCATTACACACATACACCATTCTCAAGCATTCCTAGGAGCTTTCTACCACTTTATACATACTTTTCAGTATTTTTCATATCATTCTCTCGACATTTACAAAGAATACCGTTGTAATCTTCATCAATATTATAAGAAATATTATAAGATCTGAAGGCCTTACAGTGAACGTACCCTGGATTATTAAGAGAACTACTATTAATTTATGTTTCTCACTCTTTTTATTTTTCTATCTATTTATTTTCTTAGCGATCACGATACTAACATTCTAGTCATCTGAATTCTCAGTCATTGGCCTCTAACAAATTTAATTGTAAATTTCACCTTCTACAAGCTTCAACCGTAAAAGTGAGAGAGAGATAGAAAGAAAGAGAGAGAGAGGAGCATTTTGGTCGGAGCTCTGAAACCACCTCTAGGCGTGCCATCAAAGCTTCCGACATTATGGATGTGTTTGGAGTTGTTTTTGTTTTTATTTTTCACATTTTTCGAGAAAGAAAAAATAAAAATGGGAGAGAAATGGCGTTTGGCACAACTAAAGACATAAAATGAAAATGAAAATGATTTTTTGATTTAGTTTAAAATGAGAGATAAATAAAAAATAACTTTTAGTCATTTTTCATTTTTTATTTCTATTTTCTCCTCTCTCAAGCAGAGAGGAAGAGAGAAATATTAATATATTTTTTTATACTGAAAATAATCTCTTAATAAAACTACTAATTGCATTTTCAAAAATGATTTTTGTCTGAGACTGAAAATGTTCATTTTCATTTTCATATAAAAAATAAAATTATTTTAAAATAAGTTCTAAACAGACTCACAATAATGAGGCCGAGATGGTTGTAATAAATAGGAGATGTGTTTGTTGTTGGAGGAACATGAGTTAAATCTGAGACGAAATGGGGCCGGATTGCTGAAAGTTTTTCTATTGGTTTTGAGCATACAATTGGTAGGAACTTAAGCCCCTATCCAAAATTTTCATTTAACAAAAAAAAATAAAAGAGAGAAAAGTACATAGTTTATCAGGTTTTGTGCAAACATAGTATTGATATCATTATAAATATTTTAGTGTCATTATAATCTTTTATTTACCCTTTATTAATTGAATAATAATTTTTTTTTAGTGCAGTGATATAAATAATATTTTTTACAATCTTCAATGGCATTTCTGATTTTTTTCTTTAAAAATTCCTACATACATAAATATGTATTGTATTATGTAATATACATATAGCCTCATATAAAAATATAAAAGTTAATCTCATAGCCCCTATCATTTTTTTTAGTTATTAGCTTAATCTTATAGCCCCTATTATTTTTCTTAGTTATTAGCACATACTAACAAAAATTTTTGCTCGCCACTATTTTTTAGCGTGTCACCGTGAGACCAACCACTTAAATATCATATATTTTATTACATTGATGTTCCACATATGCACAATTAAATTCAACAAAAATATTTTATTTAGGATATGTTTGTTTGACCGTATTACAGCATTATATTGTATAATAATACAATATTTAGTACAATCATCGTATTGTATAAGCTAATATATATGGTAAATTAATACGGTATATAATACGACTCATTTTTTGTGTATTATATTGTATTATTTTATAGCAAATCTATTATCTATGTTGGGGTTGAGCACAACTAGGCGTCAGGGTTGGGCCAAAATAGAGCCTATAATTATTTAAAAATTGAGGGCACAATGCAAATTTATATTTTTAAAATTTATATTTTGACCCCTCAGTTTTTATAAAATTATATTTTGACCCTAAAATTTTTACAAAAATACATTTAACCCTAAAACTTTTTGAAATTTATATTTGACCCTAAAACTTTTGATAAATTGTATTTAAACCTCAAAAATTTTAAAAAAATCTCCCAAAAAATTTTAAAAACTTCATATTTAGACTCCTTATACAATATATCATGATACCAAATACCGTATTATATTATGACAATATAATACAATACAACATAGTACAATACATCTTATACAATACAATGCAATACAAACTACTAAATATTGCCTTAATTTTTCGTGCCATATATATTAAATATTCCAAAATTTTATCATTTCGAGCATGGAAGGAACAAATAATTAAATTCACCGTTAAAATACAATTTCACATTATACTTGTTTGAAGTACTTCAGTGCATTGAGAATAGAAAACTTTTTTTTTCTTTTGCTTTGGCATACTTATTTGGACCCAAAATTTGCTCTGTGTTATGTGGATTGTTAAGTATTTGCATAAATGGTTTGACTTTTATATTGCCTGGTAATGAATAGCTAACAAAAGAGAGCTCTTCTCACAGTAAATTTTCTAGACTTCAATGAAAAGCTAGTAAACGAAAGATTTTCTAAAACCCACCAGATAAGAAACTTCCATAGAGAAGTCGGACCATTTACCAGCCCCTTTATAGGCCACAAGCATAACAATGAGAAAATTGTAGAAGGTTGGCTCATGCCTTGTGCACACTGTTGACCCAGCCAATTTTAAATGAGAGGTTAAGATAGGCTTTATTTGCACATTAATATCTTATTATCTGTACCACAACAAATTATATATTGGACAATACTTAGCACTTTGACAGAAGCAAAAATAGATCGCTGACATTGTTTAATATGGTTGATTATGATTTGCAAATATGGTATTTGGCTTATGAGGCAAACTAATAACATTATTTTTAGTAATATAAAAATTATTTTGCATTTAAATATGATTCTTCTTACATTCATTATTTTGAATATATGGCGATTTAAAGCCAACATCGATCACATGGTTTCTGTTACATTTCTTCTTGATTGTTTTGAGCTTGACTCCATAAATATTCTAGTGAAAATAACAAGTTTAGTGATAAAAGAGCTCTCGACCCCTCCTCGTTCTCTAGGTTTTGCCCTTTCTTCTTTGTGCACTACAACTAGTTCGTTTGGGAGGGCTCAAGTCCAGCACCATCTTTGCATGTGTCACCGAATTCCCGGCCCTGGTAGGTGGGTCTTAGGACGCGTAGCTGCTCGGATGATGGTGGAGTTTTAGGGTGAGTTTGAGTTCAAGTTGGGACTGGATGTCAGAGCTGTTGGGAGAGTTTGGATGGGCTTGCAATGTAGGGGCTATGGTCCTCTTGTCACTGTATTATTTTGTTTTGTAATAACGAAAGTCATTTCTCCGCCGTTCGGTATAGATTGTGCATTTAGTCCACTAAATTTGTTTCTATGCGGTGTTATTGGTGGCATTAGTGCTATAGGTTTTTTAATATCAGTCAGTCAAATTTTTCCATCAACCATAGTAATCTTACTGAAAGAGCCTTGTATGTGTTCGATATTTAGTGTGCCTATTGAGTTTTCTGATGTCGAAACTTGGTGCATGTTTCTACCCCCTAAGCATTTCAATCAAATTTATTATTGAATTTGGTTAATGTTCAGGGCTAAGACTCATTGTGTTTTAGGATCGTTTATGTCTATATTAGCGGTTGTATTTCCGTAATTTAGATTTTAATTTCTCCATTTCTTAAAATAAATAAATAAATATTCTATTGATCATGTTGACAGTCGAGCTAAGCACCATAAAATTAACATTAAAGAGACAAGGATTAGATCTTTAAAATTACAATACATTCATTCACAAGGGTTTTTGTTCAAATTCAACTGGAGATAAGGTTTTTTCGGAGATTAGCTGATTAAGAAATAATTCCAAAATATATTTATCAAGTTTATAATTATTTATAAGGGTATAAATAGTCTATGTTGGTAGAAAGCCCTAATTGCTATGTGCTCTCAAACTCTTTTTGTATTAATCTCTTTCTGTCATAGCGAACTTAACAATTACAATGAATGTAGGTTAAGTAGCTCTCATTTTTAAAGTGGACTATAGTTAATTTTGTGTCTTCAAAATTTTGTTGCTTATTATGTCTGTGATTAATTTCAGAGAGTTCATATGAGAGTTTATCTTATCTTATCTTTGAGAGTGAAGTTCAGTAGCCCATGCTCTAACTAGTTTTATTATTGTTACTATTATTATTATTATTATTATTATTATTATTATTATTAGTATTATTATTATTATTATTAGTATTAGTATTAGTATTAGTACTACTACTAATATATGCTCAGGACTCTAGCTAGTTTTATTTTGACTTGGGATAAAATATATTAATTAAAAATGGAATGTGGATGGTGAATTATTTTACAGAATTTTTAGCATAATTTTCCCTTGAACTTGTCTTCGACGTTTAGTGATTTGCCTCCTAAATATTTAATTTTGACAATTTACCTCCTGAACTTGACAAATGTCGATAGTGTCATAATTTTGTCTAATTTTTTAGGAATCTGGTTGTTGTTGTTAAAATAACTTGAAGGAGAAACAAATTTGTTCTTTTGCCAAAGAGGAGAGAATTCCAAATGATTTGTTTGATTTGCTCTGATTTCTTGGTGCTAGCATGTTAAAACCTGCCTGTGTTCAATAGAAAGGAGAACTTCACCTTGATGCATGCTTTTATTAAAGCAGATTTTTCGCTTATTTTTGTCTCATTTCTTTTTGTGGTGAAATAAGGAAAAATGGTAAATTTTTGTTTTGTGTAGTTGAGAAAGAGATAGATTGGGTTGAGAGAGGAGAGCACACGAGGGAAGTACTTCTCTTTTTTTTTTTTTGGACCAAAAATACCCCTTTAAAATCCACATGTGCGCCTCACGTCTCTAATTCCATTTTCAGTTTAATGGTCGTTTGTCAAATGACTCTAATTGCAACAGTTTAAAAATTTAGGGTAAATTATTAGACGTCGATAAATTTAAGCGATAATTGTGTTAAAAATCCTATTTTGCTAAATGGGTTCTAATTTTTCCACCCAAAAGAAAAAAAAAGATGGATTCTAATTAAATATTTTTCAAATCTGTGCAACAATTTGCATTAATAAGACATCCAACATACACAGTAAACATTAAATCTCATTGGATTCACAGGTAAATTTCTTCTCAAATCCATAACATTATGCACCAAAAAGGGTATTACAGACTGTTTTGTGTTTTGATTTTATACTTTATATAGGACCACCCTTATGACAGACTGTTGTGTTTTGATTTTATACCTTATATGACCACCCTTTTCTGGTAAATTGTTTTGAGTTTATCTTCATCATTTTTTTTATAGAAAAGTTGTATTTCCATTAAATAAGGTAAAAATGTAAATGAATTTTGAAGTAATTATCACAAATGATCCAAAATCTTAACTACCATTTTTACGTATGAATTCCTCTATTTGGTTCATAAATTTGGTCACAATTCAAACCTTTTAATTATAATATTTTTTTATCATAAAAATTTAAATTTATGCTAAATTTTCTATTCAAATCTAATGGACTAAACAAAAAGACCTTGTTCGTTTTGCTGGTTTGAATTCTTTTATGGATGGATGGATGAGTAAAAAAAAAAACATAAAATATACTAAATAACATATTTTAGAGGTGCTTTTAAAGTAAATAGTATATTTTTAAAAACATGATAAATTATGGTCCCGTTCACTTCGCAGATTTAAGTTTTTAATTCGAGATGAGATGTGACATTTTCTGAGAGCTTTTCATTGTAGCAGAAAAAGTTAGATGTGACATTTTTTGAGAACTTTTTACTGTAAAAACTTAAAACTGAAACTCAAATCGGTGAAATAAACGAGTCCTATATCATAATTAATTCACTCAAAAATCGCGCTTTCTCAGGCTCTCTCTTCACTTCTCTCGCCGCCGAAGACCGAATCCGACGGCCACCACCAGCGACGGAGCTGTGATTCGCCGTCGGTGCGACATTGTGTTCGGTGTCGTGATCTCTTTCTCTCTCTCCCTCCCTCTCCAACCTCCCAACGGCGTTTGGAGATTTACGGCCTCGCGACGGAGTTTGGAGATTTCCGACCTTGGGATCTCTAGTACGTCTAAACAAAAAAAGTAGTTGTGATGTTGATAAAACACACACACACACACATATATATTCATGGTGATGGTCTCCAACTCTGCAAGCCATTGCCGTTATATTTTCTTGAAGGACCAGAAGATGGTATTGGTATTCTTTTGGGCAAATAATCCAAAAAGTGACTGGAAAGCTCTGGCTTTGGCTTGAATTTGAAAACTTGATTGTTGATTCTTGTGGCGTTAGATAACTGGCCGGATATGAAGATTACTACAAACAAAAGCCAAACTAGAAGATCTGAAAGACGTAATTAAAAGTGTATATATATTGTTGATTTTTGTTGGATTTATTTTTTAATTTTGTGTTTATTACTTCATTTTTTTTGGTTTCTTATTGTAATTTTCAGAAAAAAAATATATATTGTAATTTGGTTTCCAAAGCCGGTAAAGAGAGGTTTTGGATTTTTTTTTATTTAAAATCTAGTAAATATGATATCTAGTAAATATAGTATTTAGATTTTTCAGCTAAATATGATATTTACTAATAAATACAGTACTTACTCATTATATGGTATTTATTGGTAAATACAGTGTTAAACGATCGCCTGATTTGGTGGCCAAATTTTCTGATAAATATGATATTTATTAGTAAATACGGTATTTAAAGGTAAATACAGTATTAAACGATTGCCGGAGTCAATGTCTGAATTTTTAGATAAATATGATATTTATTAGTAAATACAGTATTAAACGGTCGCCGGAGTTGGTTGTTAGATTTTTAGATAAATATGATATTTACTGGCAATACGATATTTACTGGTAATTACGGTATTTACTGGTAAATACCGTATTTCTAGTAAATACAGTGTTAAATGGTGGCCATAATCGATACTTGAATTTTCAGATAAATATAATATTTACTAGTAAATGCGATATTCACTTGTAAATACATTGTTAAACGGTTACCGAAGTCGGTGACCGGATTTTTGAGTAAATATGATATTTATTAGTAAATATGGTATTTATTGGTAAATGTGAATTTACCTATAAATACAGCATTAAACGGTCGCCGAATTTGGCAGTCAACTTTTTGAACAAATAATGTATTTACTAGTAAATACAGTATTAAATTGTAAATATGATATTTACTATTAAATACAGTGTTAAACAGTTGCTGGAAAATAGTCATTGATCGCCGAAAAACGGTCACAAATTGCCAGAAAATGGTCACCGGTCGCAGGAGCCGGCCGCCGGTCCCGACTATGGTGGACTTGACTATAATCTACTTATTTTAAAAAAATATGTTATAATTTACTATGTTTTAAAAAATAGATATTTAAAGAGAAAAGTGAGGTGAAAAATGAGATTTAAAGGTATTTTTAAGTGTTTAATAATATTTAAAACTTAAAATATTAAATTATGCTATAATTTACTATTTTTTATAATTTATTAATCACTTCTAATTATGCTAGTTCCCTCTTTATCCAAAAAAAGAAAAAAAAGGAAAAAAAAAAATAGTTGAGATGAGAAGATGATACCAAATCCTGATCCACGTGGCGTGGGAGGCCACGTCAGTTGCCAACATGGAGATCTTTTTGTCTATAAAACTCCTGTGCAGACAGAATACAACATAACATAACGCCTCCATATCTCTCCCCCTCTCTCTCAAGCTGTGAACTGTGAAGCCATGGCCGCTACAAAAATGGTCTCTCTGGCCACCATTATCAGTCAACCAAAGACCTCTTTTTCTTCCAAAACCCTTCAACGCCCTTTCCCAACTTTCCCCTCAAGGCCTTCCCCATCACGTATTTTCCCAAGCCTTTCATGTTTTTCCCTTGATATCTTCTTCTGATGCAAACTTCTTCATCTTCTTCTGATTCTTTTTTTTTTTTTTTGTGCAGAACTTAGTTTTGGGGTCAAGTTGGGAAATGGGTTTGCGGCAAAAGCTTCAATGGCGGTCTCGGAATCGAGCTTGAAGTCCCCGGTTTCCGACAAGAAGGTGAAAAGTCCCGTAATTGTGATCGACAATTATGACAGCTTCACCTACAATCTTTGCCAGGTAATTACTTGTTTCTTCTCAACTGAAAGTTTCATTTATTTGTATTTTTATTTTTAATTTTGTGCGTCAACTTCTTATATATTCATTTATTTCTGGTGTATTGATTTTTTTTTTTTTTTTTTTTTTTTTTTTGTGTTTCCACTTGACGTTTGGTTGCTGAGAAAATTAAGAAAAATATTGGGATCTGGAAAAACCGTTTTGCATGTTGCCTTCGTTTGCCTTTTATTTTGATATCAAACAAGGCCATTGTCTTAATTTTGTCAGTTCTATGTGGTGGGCAATCTTGTTATCTAGGGCTGTTTCTCCTTGTTTGTTGATGTATTTTGATAATTTTTCTCCCTGATAAAAATTGCTGAGAAATTGGGGTTAAACATGTAGGCGTAAACATTAATGTTTTGGCTTATTGTAGAATTGAATGATAATCCGTTAACTTGGCAGATAATTAATCTGTTTGGGATTTGCAAGTGGTAAGACGGAATTCAACATAGTTTTATCATTTGCATAATTTTTGTAGATTTAAAAAAAAAAAAAAAAAAAAAAACTTTGAACATGATTATAAAGGTACTGCTTTTACACTTTCATATCTTGCATGTGATAGAAGATAGCTTGTACACAGCTATTAGAACTAGTCAATATTTCTCTTTTAACGTTGGATGCATTCTTAGATATGATTTACTCTATGCACCATTATTATTTTCCCTCGAACATGGGGAAAGTGAAAAAAATAAAATAAAAATCATGATCACGAGAATTCAAAAATTGTGAAGATTGAATGTAATTGAATAACATAAGATTAACAGAAATGGGCTAAGTGGGTGGTAGTAAGTGAGAGGTTATTCAGCATTCAGTTTATGTTATTAAGAATCGAATTCAGTCACAATGGAAGAATGTGGGCAACTTTGAAAGGTCATAAATTGCTATCAGCCAAAGAAAAACGACTTAGCAACTTCAGGGTAGACCGTATATGAGGTTTGCTGTATTTTTTTAAGGAAACAATGATTTTGCGGTTTTGTCGGACTCGCATCAATTTTCACATGTTCTCTATTCCTGTTTTTTAGTGCTTTGTTGGGTTCCTAACAGTCAAGGGCCTCCTTTGTTGTTTACGACACGATAATTGTTTTTGAAGCACTTTTTTTGCCCCTATGTCTATGCCTGTTATGGCATTGCCAAAGTTAGTTATCGGAGTCAAACTCTGCTGGATATCAGCATATTAAAGTTTCATGGACACAATATTTTATTAGAAACGGGAATTAGAATCTTATTAACCGCACAGATTTCTTTTTATTTCTTTATTTCTTTTCCTTATCTCTTTTAAGAAATACAATGATTAGAACTATATGTTTTAAATTATATCGACCTATTATGTTGCTCCTACTTAAAACTGAATGTGGATGTCAGAACTAGTTCAGGACATGTTCTTAGTGAATAAAAGTTATAAAATGGAACCATTTGTGTTTTTAATATAAAATATAACATAAAGCATGGAATTAAATAGAACAGCCAGTACTGAACCAGAAACAAACATTGACAAATGACATCAAACTAGTTTTTAAAAAAGAATACATAACATAAGATCCCCCAGTTTTCTCATTTTCAGTTAAAAAAGAAACCAGAGCAAATAATAAGGGGCTTTTTCTTGAACATTCCTTCACTTGAGATTGTCTTTAGCATGATTAAACTTTTATGTAATAATTAATGCTTCCAGGAAAAAAGATCTATTTTTCTTATTGGATAAACTTTTCGTAGAATGGGATGCCATTCTTTTTAGTTTTGAAGGATCCCTTCTTTTAGAATGGGGAACAAGTTCCTCAAAATGTCAGTTATGTGCACAACATTCTGAAAAACATTTTGTTCGAAGTCACTTTTGCATGTTATTCCCTCTGTTCTTTAATGTTTTGGTTTATTAACCTTCGTTTATAATAAAGCTGTTTTTCTGATGTCTTTGGTGTGATGTGAAGTATATGGGAGAGCTGGGTTGTCATTTTGAAGTTTATCGGAATGATGAACTAACTGTCGAAGAGCTAAAAAGGTAAAATTTCATGATTTAGCAAAACATGATTGTTTTCTAGCCTTTACATACAATATAAATGTCTTTTGAGGGACTGAAGGGTAATCACAGAGCATAGACACCCTCTTTTTACGGTATTTGATTTAATAGTCACTTTTGATGTCGGAATTTTTCTACATTTATTACAGGAAAAATCCTAGAGGAGTGCTTATCTCACCAGGACCAGGTAAGGATTACACGCTTGTTTTATTTTCTGTGAGACATGATGAAGAAGAAGTTTTTAAGATAAGGAGTAGAGTCGTAAAGATAGTAAAGCATCACGTTTTCTCATCTTAATTCTTAGGTACTCCCCAAGATTCAGGAATTTCATTGCAAACAGTTTTGGAGCTTGGACCAACTGTACCTTTGTTTGGTGTATGTATGGGTTTGCAATGCATTGGAGAGGCTTTTGGAGGTATCTTCTTCAAAGATATTAACCATCAGTTAGTTAGTTTTCTCTATCGGCTATGCTACTAAAGTGCTTGTTTCTGGGTACTCAATGCACATGACTTCGGTGTTACAGGGAAGATTGTGAGATCTCCTTATGGCGTCATGCATGGGAAAAGCTCTCTTGTATATTATGATGAGAAGGGTGAAGATGGTTTGTTCTCTGGACTATCAAAGTAAGCATCTGCTTTTTCCCAAATTTCTATTCACTCTTCTACAGTTATCAAGAAAAACATGTCTGTCTTGGTAATTCTTTATTCAATGGTAAATAACTCCTCGAAGTACCACCTTTTATGTTATCTTTGTAAGATATCAAGGTTTCATAATTTTTAGAAAGTATTTCCATTTTTTTTAAATGCTATAATCTTTTTGGAAAAGTAAGATTTGAATATGTTCGAGTTTAGTTTCTTGTATGCATTGCAAACAAACCGTGCCATTCTCATGTGCCTAAATGTGTTTCAGCACATCCTTTAGTGCATTTATCTTCATTTTGTCATTTGTTGTATGCACCTATTTTGTTCAATCTATCACTAATAAGAATTTTTTGTTTGCAAAAAGTGAAAAGCAGCAAACATCATATTTACTCGATCTCTAATAATAAACTTTTGACTGCCAGGGCAGACTAGTTATTAAAAGTCAGACACATCCTTCGGTGTCCACGAATACCTAACATATGCACTCAATCATCATTAGCAATGTTCAGACATCAGAAGATTCTTTGACATAGTAAAACCGTGTAAATATGGTTTGGGTTCTGGGAAATGAATCGTGCTGCATTGTTATCAACCTTCCTGTTTTCTGTTGGGACGTGTATTGCATATCTTATATGATAATAGGAAGTGCTAATAGTAGTATGCATAAACAAAATAATTGTAACGCCATTACCAGTTTTTCCAACTCCAAGTCTCTCTCTCTCTCTCTCTCTCTCATGCACGTGTGATGTGTATATGTGTGTGTGTGTGTCTATATATATATATATATGAATCTTGTATTCAATTCCACTCTCTAAAACTGTGCAAGCAATTTTTCAAAACATCTTGTAATGATACTCTTGGAATTTTAAGCTATAAAGTTTGTTAGGAATTTACTTGATGCCTTAGATTAATATTGCCATTACAGATAGGATTGCAATTTGCGATGTTTCCACTCAGTTTTTCTATGAAGTGACCGGTTAAATTATTTTTGTAGCTACATTTTATCCTATGCAATCATAACTCTTTCCTGTGGAGGAGCTTTACCTTCACTCAGTTGTGTATACATTGGTGAAAAATTCTTCTTCTGTATTCTGTTACTATTGTCCTTAAATTCCTCTTGGCAGTTTTAATTTTGACGCCAATTTATGATTGTGAATGTATCTTTGTGCTTTCCCAGTCCTTTCACTGCTGGCAGATACCACAGTCTTGTGATTGACAAGGACACTTTTCCTCATGACGAACTTGAGATTACAGCATGGACGGAAGATGGACTAGTAATGGCTGCTCGTCACAAAAAATATCGGTATCTACAGGTAAGAGATAATCCTCCTTTCTTCACTTAGACATCGGTAACTGCCTCGAAAGAATCAAATATGCTATCAGCTAAAATTCCACATGGTAAATCTCTCTCTCAAGTCTCATGAAAAAATAATAAAATTCCACATGGTAAATCTCTCTCTCAAGTCTCATGAAAAAATAACTTAGCAGCTTGCTCGTGTAATACATGGAAAGGAGTGGTCATGACATTAGACTAGGCAGAAGAATGGTCGTGAAACTTTTTAAGTTTACGACTTGTTTTGTCTCAATCTGGTAGAACCAGTGTGGAAAAGGGAGTAAATTTTCATGGATTTTGGGTGTCAAAAAAAAAAAACAAGATAAAACTCTAGAAACTTATTAATGGAAATTTCTTCCTTCTTTTGTTTAGAAATTCATTTTTTATCCTGCATATCAAATACTAAACCGTATTCTGATCAGTTGTTTTTTATTTTTTTTCCCTAATAAAGAATCCGCCGTAATGATTAAGAACATTAGATGGATGTCATAATTTGAGGGATTATGAGATAGGGGTGAAGAATACTATCAGTAAATTATGATCACCATTTGACTTAAAGACATGTTTGAGACAAGTACATTGAATTTTGACCCCCTGTACGTATTTTCGTGATTTTATATTTAAAGGACTTGCTAACACAGTTTGTCAAGCCTCTCGGTGTATAATATGGACTAGAGATTGAATCCTGGTTTTATCATAACCTGGTTTATGGATTTTTTTTCTTTCCTTTTTTTTGTTAATACCCTGTGGGCCTATGGTTCCCACCTTGAAGAGGGCTAAATCCCTTAATTAGTTTGGAGGTCACAACAAATATATATATATATATACACACACACACACACACACATATATATATATATAGGGACAATGGTTAGAGTAATGCACAAATGATGAAAATTTTTAACACAAACATCATGAATGCATACATGTTAAAATAATGTGGAATCTATAAAACCAAAATTACTCGTGTCCCAGATTTTTTTACCCCTAACAATTTACATTGTATAGGCATCTTAAGCAAAATGAGGCAATAAAAATGTGCTGTAATTTAGTAAGCTTATGCATGTGACACTGAAGTCTAATTGGCATACCTCCAAAGCTTATGCTTTGGTGAACCGTTTTAACTTGAAGTATCATATAGTAATTTAGATTAATTTTAAGTTAAATAACTCAACTTAATGATTTCTTTAAGTCCATAATCAAAATGAATTGAAAAATTGCAGGGGGTTCAGTTCCATCCAGAAAGTATAATCACCACTGAAGGCAAGGGAATGGTCCGCAATTTTATCAAGATGATTGAGAGAAGAGAGTCGGAAACTCAGAATTAGACTAGAATGTTAGAGCTTAGTTGATCTACAAAGCAAAATGTTGGAAAACAAAGCAAAATGTTGGTTTTTCCTTCTTCTTTCGGGATCAAATAAACACTATTTTACATATGTTACAATATTCAATTGTAGACAATTGAGTTCCTTTCCCGGTTTCTTCTTGCTTTATAATTTTATTATTTTCTTCTTTTTTTTCCGTTTGTTTTTGAAAAATAGAATTTTGTTTTTTATTTTATGGAATGTCTTTTTTGATGAGGCATGGTTAGAATTCTGCCCCTCCAATAGGAGTCGTCATAATGTTGCCCTTAGAGAGGACCGGTCAAAACTTAAGAAAATGTGTTTTGTTAAAAGGGAAATTGTAAAAAATACCATCTAAAACTTATGATATTGTATAATCAATTTACCAATATATAGAAATTAATATGCCTTTTTATGTTCTATTTTTTTTTTTTTTTTCAATTTTACTTTTTTATTTTTTTTCCTTTTTTTTTTTCTTTCCCTCTAGGATCTTTTTTTCTCTCTTTTTTCTCTCTATCTGTCGTCTCATCAGGGGACTTTGTGATTTGTGGTGCTTTGGATTTTTCTTTAGTTTCTCTCTATGTTTTGGTTTGTAATACTGATGGTTTTAACCTCCAATTTAGTAGCGTGTTTGTCTCGTTTTCTTGTATTACATTGTGCTTTTAGTCCGCGATTTTTGTTTTTTAATAGTATTTTTTGTAGAGTTTGTGTTAGGTGTTTCTCGATTTCGGTAGATCGATTTTTAACCGCCCATTTAGGTTTTATTAAAGAGATATATGTGTGCTTGATTGTCATTTTGGTGTCTAATTTCGGACCTCACTACACGTCTATTTTCTGTGAAGACTTTTATTCGAGTTTACTAATGGAATCAATTGAACTTGTAGGTTTCTTATAGTTTGAGGCTATATCGATCACTATTGGTATTTGAAACTGCCCTAATCTAAAATATATATTAATTTCAAATTAAAAACAAAACACAAAAAGCACATAATTTGAACAAAACTTATAACAAATGCCTTTTGAAAAAGGGGGAAAAAAAAAAAAAGATAAAACATTTTTGTCAAGTTTCTTAAAAAACAACCCAACTTATAACAACCTGTAAATAGTTGGCAGAAGGATAATCCATGGGCAACCTCATAAGGTGTTCATGACTTTTATGGGACATCCTGTGGTCTAAAAATAATGAAAAAGAGAGAGGGAAACGGCATTTCTTTTTCACTATCAACACCCAAAAACTCCAGTTCAAAACTAGTTGGCAACTCTTACTTGGTTGCAACTTGATTCAAGATTCTCTAATCCTCCATTTATGTATTACTTAGCCACAAAAATTGGAACCTAGGAAAATTCAAGGAGATTTTATGAGATTCTCCGAGAACTGGAATTCAAACCCTTTATTTGTTTTTTTTTTTTCCGTCCAAAGATTTTTAACGTGATATTTTTTTTTATAAAAAAAAATAAGAGAGATTCTCTGGTACGTTTAGCATATCAGTAGGTCGGGTTTTTCTAACTATTAGATTTGCGTATTTTTTTTTATTTTTACGTGATTTTATGCGGATTTAACGGACAAAAAACTTAACCTACTGATATGTTAATGTATCGAAGAGGGTTCTAAAAAATAATGGTCATGAGCTATACCTATATATATATATATATATATATATATATATTAGAACGAGCTATACCTATGTTTCAGTCTTTCAGATGAGGTTAGCTTTGAAATTTCTGACATATTATGTATGTTTTAACTCATCTTTGAGTTTCATTAAAGGAAAAAAAAAATGTTCCAAATGTACTAAAGATGGTAAAAAAATATTTGTTTGTTTAATTCCTAAAAAGACAAACAAAGCTTAGTGTCACGAGTTCTGTTAAATTATTAAATTTTATTTAATACAAAAGATTATATTTAATGCAAAATATATTAATCCATATTTTATTATGAAATTTCATAAATATATATAGGTGAATTTTTAATAGTTATTTTTACATAATAGTTAATCATTAAATATAAAAATTTAATAACGTGATAAGAATATAATTTTCTTAATTGCTATAAATTTTTTATGTATATAAAGGGAAAAAAAAGGAGCAAAACGGCAAAACCTTCCATGGACCATGTTTTATTTGACCAAATTTACGTTTGATGACATCCTTGTTCTAGATGTTAATGTTGTAGACGCTAACGCACAACGACATTATGCCCTGCAGACCTACTCTGCCATTTAGCAGTATTTTTAAGTACCATGTAACGTTACTGATAAGCAACTTGTTACTATAAAAATTCCCATGCTTGGCCAAAAACATAAATAAAATAAAATAACAAACGAGAAGTTTTTCATAATACAAAAGTGGACGTTTGGTAAAGATTCCTAAAATTGATACCAATATTTTATCGATTCCCTCAAACTACAAAATGAGACGGACAAATTTAGCTGTCAGATGATTACTATTTATTCCCCCAAGCAAATGTCAAACTATTCTCAGACAACATAGATCCAATTTCCTAATTAATTTATTATTTTGGCCCAAATCCTCCAAAACGGTCGGTTTAATGGTTTTAAAATTAACCCTTTTTTATTCTTGAAGTGATCAAGTTTTTACATTTTTTATAAAGCAAAGTTTTCATTAAAATATTTGGAGAATCTTTAAAGAGGATTATAAAGTGTGATTTTACCATATATGTTAGACAAAAACTTGCAGTATTAACACTCTAATTTGCATGCATGGAACTGCTTTTATGTAATAGGATAGTGACTTATGTTGAATATTTTATAATGCTCCTGTTTTTTTGTATTACACTATAGATGACATATTTTCTTAATTTTATTATGTATATACTGGCTAAAAGCACCAAGAAATCCATTCTCCATTAGGACCATTACATTTGAGGGCTTATTTCAAATTGTATATGGAGACTTTTGAACATAAATCCTTGAAAAAAAAAAAATTTGAATGGTAAACCATAAAATTAATTAATAATATGTACTAACCATATAAATTAAACTCGATGAAAAGTTTATTGGAAGCTAAAATCACAAGTTATTTCTAGTTTCCATGGATGCTTTTTCAATGGTAGCATGGTTTACCTTTGACCAAGATTCAATTTTTTTTCTTCTTCTTTAAATTTTGATATTTTCAGGGATAATTGTTTAACCATGTATTCATGACTTTGCTGTTTGCACACCGAGGAAGACCAGTATTATTCGACCTCATTAATCGACTGTGTACCACATAGATAATGTTAATCTGACGGTATCCATTAATATATATGTGTATATATACACACACACATATATATATATATATTTATATATTAAGATATACAAACAAAGTTCAAAGCAATATGTGAAATCGTTGACTCTTGTTTTTAAGAATATTTTAATCTTGTGCCTATAATCATTGGTTTCACTCATCTCCAATTTACGCGTCTCATTAACTGAGGAATGTCTGGACATTTTATTAACAGCATTAGATGTAATGAAGATAATGAAAGAAAAAAGAGGGAACTGATAAAAAGAAAATTGAGTGAAGGTTCTTAGAGTAATGATTTAAGACCAGTTTATTCATAGATGAATGATTATTACAATGAGACCACACGTTTACGGACTAGTGTGATCTTACTAATAAATTCCAACATATTCTAACAAATATTCTCTAAAACTTTCTAAGGGTTGTATTTTCCATGCCGGCAATTCTCACCTTAATCGCATGAATTGTCACTATCAACATTCTTCACACGCCCCCTCAAGCAGAAGGATAACTTCGGCCGATAGAGTTGTAATCTAAAAACCGAAAATGTTAAAACAATCTGCTATATCTAACGCATAAAAGTAAAGAACAGACAAAATTTACGAGCAAATCGATTATAAAAGTTTTTAGAATAAGGTAACACAGTGATTTATAAGTGACACCGATTAAGTGACCTTTCCACGTAATTATCAACTGGAAGTGATCTTATCTATCGTTTATTTCGCTGATTCGAATTTAAAATTCGAGTTTTACTACAGTAAAAAATTCTCACAAACAGTCACATTTAATTTTTTTACTACAGTAAAAAACTCTAATATAAAATCACATCACAATTCGAATTAAAAACTCGAATCAGCGAACTAAATGGTTTCAATAATCAGGACATGTTGCCCAATCTGCATATTAATTGCCCACCAAGTTAAGCTCAACACTGTGTTTCAGTTGAAACCATCGTCAAGTGTCCCTCTTTTGTTTTGCTTGGGAAATAATTAAGGACGTTATATTTTCACAATCAGCAGTACTTAACTAACAAATGTGACATTCTATGAAGTGTTAAGTTGTGACGCTGTGCCCTGGGATCAAAAATTTTATTTAAGAGTAGTTTGGAGATTTCACACTTGTAAAAGTTTGTTGTCCTAATTTTCATTATAAAAGGGGTACCAATTTATAAAGTTATTAGAGAGGTTAGAGAAAACACGGAAAGTGTTGAAGTGTGCAATTTTCTCTTATAAATTTCTTAATAGTGAAAAATTGCAGCAGTTGAAAGTGTTTGTAGTCTCATATTGAGACGAACATTTAGGGTTCATTTAGTACGAGGATTTAAATTAGAGTGATTTTAATTATGATTCTGGAACCAGAACCATGATTCTTGATTTTTGGTTCAATTTAATCGTGATTCTGAAACCATGATTCTGAATCAGGAGTTTGAATCATCTTGAATCAAGAGATGATGGTTTTAGAATCATGAGTGATTCTGATTTAAAACATCACATCAAATTTTGAATCATGATTCAGAATCATCCAAACTAAACACTGATTCAGAATTATAATTCAAAATCACTGTAAACAAACACTGATTCTGAATCAGAATCTAGAATCATGATTCTGGATCCATCTACCAAACGAACCCTTATAAATTGTGTGTTCGTTTTTTTTTTACTTGATTTCTTTTATTGCTCTCGATTACCTAAAATAAAATTTGGTCCCTAATTCTTAATATAAAACACTACCCCAATCACCAAATGCTGGTCTGGCACGGAAATTAATGAATCATAGGAGAATAAATACTATGTATTATGAGATTAATTAAATCCAATGTGCCAATTTGATCTTCATTTGTGAATGTTCATTTTCTAAGAGAAAGCCTTTACGCTGCAAACGAGCCAATCCAAGAGAGCCACAAAAGAACCTTGTCATGGATACTTCTTAATTAGGGCCTATGATAAATTGGCCAAGATTAGTAGACGAATTTTATGACTTATGATTGTTTGATAGAAAGAACTAAAGGTGATTCTCTTTATTTATTTATTTTTCCTCATGTAGATTAAGTACATTTTCTTTCTTTCTTTTTTCTTTATTCTTTTCCCTTTTATCAAACGCATCCTTAAATATTGACAAATGATTGTATTTGGGTGGATGGAAAATACGCCAAAAATAACGGTAAGAAGAAATCTTTTGGTTCTTATTGTTTTCTCCTTTAAGCCATCTTTTAATCTTCCATTAAACCTACTTTTTTGACTTATTGGACAGCAAAAAGAAAAAAAGAAGAAAAGTCATGTGGACGATTTGGGACTTCTTTCTGTACTCCGCAAGTAACTAACATAAGTACCTAAAGAAGAGTTTCACTGTTAATCATGTCGCTATTTGATGCTATTTTTTTAAGACGCGGAAAGATTGAAGTATCTTTTTCAGACTTCAATGTTCACAATCTATTAATTAGGTATCATTTATTTAACTGATACGGGTTTTATTACAGTAAAATATTTTAAAAATAATCACTTTTAATTTTTTTATTATAATAAAAAATTCTCATATAAAGTCACACTTTAATTTAAATTAAAAATTCGAATTAACAAACTAAACAGATCTTAAATTTTAATTTTTTTTCCAGACAATCGAATTAAGTTGGACTTTTTTTTTCAATAATTTATATATACAATCCTTCCCAACCAAGCTCCACCCCTACCCCACCCCACTCTTACCCCGTAATATTTGACCTAATAGGCAAATTCTTAAATTAGATATAAATAACAATAAACTTCTCTTTTATAATTTTTTTTCGCTGAAAACTTCTTTTTTATAATTGATATCAAGCAAATTTGCTAATACAACTAGGTGGCATATTTACCAATCCATATTTGATTAGACGAGTAGTGTTAGATACAGACTGCATTACACACTCTTATACAGTTGCTACACACTTTCTTGACATGTGTGATCCCACTTTTTAAAACAAAAAAATTTAATAATAAGTCAGTTATTTCAACCATATTTATAGCAGTGCCACTTTCCCTTTAATCTCATACTTTTTATCTGTAAAATGTTTGCAAATATTTGTGTTTATTTTTTCACCTATTATTAGAAGATTGAAACCTTTTTTTTTTTTTTTTTACCTATTACATATAGAGTTACAATTCAGTTTTGTGCAAACACTGAAAACTCCCTTTCAAAAAAAAAAACAAAAAAAAAAAACTGAAAACTCCAACGCAGAACAATATTAAATTAAACACAAGTTTGTTTGTTTTTTTGTTTTTTTGTTTTTTTGCATTAATATAGATAAAGAAAACTTAAATATACACACATATATCAAACGTTAAAATATACTTACAAAATCTAAATACAAATGTATATTGTATAAATATAACATAAGAACAATGTATGAAATCGTAACTACCGTTTTTTTGTTTACGTTGCGCTATATTATATATACATGTATAAATATATTTAATCTGTAAGTTAATACATAATATAATTAAATTATAATATATAATGCATATATATGTGTATTACATATACAAATAAATATACGCTTTTTTTGAAAGACGTATAAACATACCTTTTCTTATTTTTTTTAAAAATTAAAAATTTTATTATTTAATAAAGGTGAAGCTTTTTTTTTTTTTTTACTCAAAACATCAACGATTGTAAATGACTAATGAGTTGTTCTTTTGGAGTATAACTTGAGTGTAATTTTTGAGTTGAATTTGAATTATAACGTGAGTTGAAGTTAGAACTTGAATAAAGTTGAGTAAAATTGAATAAAGTTGAAACTTAAAATAACGTGAACTTGAATAAAGTTGAAACTTGAGTTGTCTTTTTTTTAGTTTTTTGGACAAAAGAACATGCCCTAAATGTTATGTGTCATTTTGAAATAGTATTGAATACACATTCTTTCTTTTGGGTGGATTCTGATTAGAATTCTCCAAGCATATAACCAACCCAAAAAAAGAGAGAGAGAAACTAGAAATTAAAAAAGCAACAATTTTCTTTTCTTTTTTTTGTTACTAGAATATTTAGGTCATTGTTAGAAATCTAGAACCAAAACTAAGATGCATTCTCATAAATAACAGATAGAAAAAAAAAAAAAAGTGAAGTGAATATATATTTACAATTTGTATAGAAAATGTGCAATCCTAGGCTTAGTTCTTAAAGGAGGTGGCCCTCTTATAATTATGGTTAAAAGAAGTGACTTATTATTAAGTTTATTTGTTTTGAAAAAGTAGGATGACACATGTCAATAAAATAAAGTAACATCTATAAAAGAGTCTGTAAGGGAGTGTATTTAGCACTCCACTTCATGTAATTTATTGCATGTTATGCAAACTAATTAAAGTTTACACGGTTAATATAAGTTGGTAAATTAAGTTTAATTAACCATTTAATTAACTTTTAATGGTATGATCTAGAAATATCTAAGTTTAAAATATTGCACCGCACCACATAAAAAAATTACAGACTCATGAATCAGACCGTTAAATAAGAGTCCTGAATTTAAGACGCAATCACAAGAAAGTTTGAATTTTAATCAAATGGCTAAAGGAAGAAAATAGAAAACAACTTCTCCAAACTATATAAACTTTCTTTCCTAATGATTTATTTAAGTGTTCTTTTAATCTTCTTTTTATTTAAATGTTAACAGCAAATCGATGTTCTTTTACCCTCAACAAAATTTGTTTAAAAAGAAAAAAAGAAAAGAAAAGAAAAAGGGTTCATCTTATAATTTTTGCCAGAAAACAAGAAAATTTGTTTAAGGGCCTGTTTAGTTCGTTGATTCGAGTTTTTAATTCGAGTTGAGATGTGATTTTATGTGAGAGCTTTTTACTGTAGTAAAAAAGTTAGATGTGATTGTTTGTGAGAGCTTTTTACTGTAGAAAAACTCTAATTCTAAACTCGAATCAGCGAAATGAACGGAGCATTAAATTGATGTTTCTAACTGCATGCATGTTGATCTTTTTTGTTATCATTTCTTTGGGTTTCGCTAGCTGTTTTTGTCTTCACATTTAGTTTGTGAATTTTTTTTTTTTTTTTTTTTTTTTTTTTTTTCTTTTATTTTTTTTTTTTTTTTTTTTTTTTTTTTTTACCTATAGGCAAAATAACATGAATCAAGTTGATAAGGAAGGCTCTTTGGACTATATTTAGAAAGGACCACAAAAGGCTATCTATCCAAATCCAACAAAAGAATACAAGTTTCCTACTGAACTAAATTTGGGGTGTTATAATAATTTCTTTCACAGTAAAAAGTGTGAGCAAATATTATTGCAAGATTTCTTTCCCATCATCAATGATTCCAATTTGTACTCTAATCAGATGCAGGTTTCCAAACCTTGATAAATACTGCTTATTTGCATTATTATTTTCTCCCCTTCTTTATTCTTCCTCCTGTATAATTATTACAATCATGTCTTCTCCCGTTGGAAAAAAAAGACAAGAAGAAAACAACAAGCCAACTTTTCCCAACTACCCAAAACACAATTAATAGATTTTATTAACCTCTTTTTCCCTCTTTCAACGCTCTGAAATTCATTACTTATGGGATATTTCTGACCTCTCTATTGTTGGGGTCAACAAAATCACGTAAAATTAAATAAATAAAAAAAAATAGCACAGATAACTTTTTGTGCAAACTTGACTACTGAAACCCAATTTGTTTAGTTTTTCAATTTAAGTTTTTAATTTTAATTTATTACAGTAAAAAAAAATTATAAAAAATTAGACTTAATTTTTTTATTATAGTAAAAAAATTTTATAAAAAATTATATCTCAATTTAAATTAAAATTTTAAATAAAAAATTAAACGAGATTAATTTTTTAAAAAGATGTTTGGTACACAATAATTTTAAAAATGAGAATAAGAATCTCTAAAATTATCATATTTAGTACAAAAATTGTAAATTTTATATTCTTAAGAAAGTAAATACTATAAGATTCATTTTTTCTCTTTTTTAAGTAATTTAAATGTCACCCAATAAAATATTATTTAGACACTTTTTATTTCATCAATTCATTTAAAATTTAAATTTTATTAAAATAAAATTTTTTTAAAAATAATCACATTTAATTTTTTTATAATAATAAAAAAATTTAAATAAAATTACATCTTAAATTAAATTAAAAATTTTAATTAGCAATTAAACGGCCCTTATATTCCCAGATATCTCAATCCCATGGAACACGTGAAAATATCAACAGCCCAAGCACCCACCCTGTCCATCCCCTCCATCTCCGGATCTCACACAACGTCGCCGGGCTTCGTCTGTCCTTACCGCATATTGTCGGACTCGTCGGATCTCATTGGACCTCGACAGATCTTGTCGGACCTCCCTGGAATCATCTTCCCCGACTAAGCAACTCGCTTCCCTCCCCCTCACACCCTCGCTGACCCCTCGCGTCCTACAATCGCCGATAGAGCTCGCCATGGCTCCGCGCGACCAACGACAAAGAACCAACCTAGACCCCCTCAAATCTAGTTTCTGCCCTCTAGATCGACAGCTCCTTTTCGTCACTCGACCACCTGTGTCGTAGTCGCCTCCGGCGCAGCTCCTCCCACAACGCCGTCGCTAGCCCACCTCCCCCACATTGCGAAGCAGATCTGGTTCGATAGATAGAAAGACCAACGTGTTTTTTCTTTTCCTTTTTTACTTGGTAATTTAATGTATTAAATTTATCTATTTAATTTGTTAAGTATCTTTTCCTTTTTTACTTGGTAATTTAATGTATTAAATTTATCTATTTAATTTGTTAAGTATCTTTTCCTTTTTTACTTGGTAATTTAATGTATTAAATTTATCTATTTAATTTGTTATACAAAATTCGTTAAGAGTTTTTTTTAACAATTTAATACTTTTTTGTAATATTTAAAAAAAATAAATCTATGGTGTTAAAAATATATAATCACCCAAATTATAAAATTTAACTGGTTTTTTAAATGTTTAAAATTATTGGTTTTATAAGAAAATCACATTACAATGTATTAGATTACATTACTTTAAACAACAACAAAAAACCACACAATAATACAATTAAACACAATAAAATGATATTTTTGAAAATTTAAGAAAAAATTCCTACACTTAACGTATATTTTTAAAAAATTATATCACCTTTTATCATTTTTTTGAGAATATAAATCTCACTTATTATGTGTACCAAACTCTCCTAAATGTCTACTAGAAAAATCTTCCCCATTATTTATGCTTATTTCTTCAACCAATTTCATCAACCAAACCAAACCTAACCATGCGTGTACAGTGGGAGCTAAGAGTCCAAATGTACTGCCAATTTGCTGCACCGTTTCTTCACCACTTGTCACATCCATATGACTTTGGATTCCACCAATTGCCATTCACAAAAATGTCCTACTGAACACGACAAGTCTCACCTCAGGGAAAAAAAAAAAAGGATAATAAGAGTGAAACCAAAGAACATAAATTTGGGAATTGAGACCAAATGAAAACATACTTGCGTTCACGCTTATTTCTTCTCTATATTTTTCTTTAATTTTTCTTTTCAAGACCATACTCATGCAATGTATTATGTCATAAATAACACGGATGTTTCTTAGAAAATTTCCGCCCTAGTTGAGAAATACATATCATAATAGCAATTTGGACCATTTACTATTTATCAAATGTTTGATTAGAAGATTCAAACTATAATTTGAATAATAATTCATGATTTATTATAATATATTCTCTTATAAAAAATACATATAAATCAAAAATAATTCTAATCACATGATTTTAATCCATAAACCATACGTCTCCTTATTTTCTTGGACTAAAATCTCCTATAGTTTTTTTTTAAATTTTTTTTCCAATAAGCCACATTATTTTGCCCCATCGTGAGCTTCTTTAACCAAATTAATTCTAACTGTCCAATTTACAATATCTATATTAAAACCAATGCACCTTAAATTATAAAAATACTCCTACTCATAAATCAAGCCATTGAAATTTAATTAAATAGCTAAAAAAAACTTGTCCGGCCAATTTCACCCTAACATAAAATTTTCCAATGCAAAAATAAGTCATTCAATAAACTAAAAATGATTTATTGAACCCATGAGGGCGTATCAAAATACAGAAATCATCACGAAATTCATTATGTAAAAAGCCAAAGACAAACATCATGAAAAATGGTAAAGAGGACGAGAAGACCTAAAAGGTAAGAACTATACACATACCACAACCCCCCCTTAATTTCTATTCCACCATCGAAGAAACCATATTAAGAAATTCTATTAATCTTATCAACCTCAATAAATCTGTGCTGCGCTCTCTATACACAAAAACAAAAGGAACTGACCCAGCTGAATCATCATCAATGTAGAAAGTAATGCTCATAATCATCATACATAGTAGAGTCTTGTTTTCTCAAGCGGAAGTGGCTTGGCTGGTGGCTCTGCTCCGGTGGCGGCGGTGTTTCCCGTGGTGGCGCCGCCCGTTCCCGAATGTGACGGGGTCGAACGACCGGAGTCTCTCCGCTTCCTGTGGGATGATCACGCACTCCGGCGGAGGGACCTTGTATCTAACTCTGTCATAGCAATACGAGTATGTCATGTGTTTCTTCCTAATGCCCTCCATTCTGGTTCTCTGCATTGGTGTGACGCCAGTGGGGACGGATTCGGAATCCTGCGAGTTGTCGCACTTCGAGAACTGCTCGATCGGATCGACGGCGCAGCCGTGGAGAACGAGGTCGGAGAATTCCGTGACGTAGGGGGCATATTTGTAATTGACTCTGTATTTTCCACCATTAGTGGCCCAATCTGATCCGTCCCAGATTGTGGCGTATAACGACATTGGCTTAGATGGGAAGTCACCACCCATGGACTCTGTTCTCTTCACCTCTCTAATTGGAACATTGTCCACATAGAATCTGCATTAAAACAGAAACAAAAACAAAACAATTTCAGATAAAAAGGAAAGGTGAATATCTCTGAAATAAAACTATTTGATTTTTTTTTTTTCAAAATAGTATAAGATTAGATTCTGGACCAAAAAAAATGTACAATTCACAATGCTAAATCATCACCAAAAATTAAAACCCGGAGAGAATCATCGTCTAAATCATGAAAACCAAGAAAAATGGTTTTTTTGGAAGAAACAGAGAACTATAATTAAACAAAACAAAATAAAACACAGCTTATGAGAAGCAATCATATATATTTATATATATATATACATATGTAGATATATACATATATGTGTGTAAAAGAAAGGGGCGCTTACATGATCAGAGAATCGGTCCAGAGAATACTGAAGTGATGGAAATCATCAGAAGGATCAAACCAAAGATTGTAGCGCTCTTCTCTGCCAACACTGGTGCTTCCATTTCCATAAACATTAGTTTGAATCCTCCATTCTTTTCCTCTTATGTTCCCCAAGAACTCGAAATCGATTTCGTCGTGGTTCTTCTCGAACATGTCTCCGTTCGACATCTGCAACAAACAGATTAATTTTTCTCTCTTTTTCTTTGTCTCTCAGGCCACTGGTATATATATAACAGAAGATATGCGTAAAAGAAGATGAAAACTGTGAACTTTATTGAAAAACCATGTGAGAGATGAGTTTTGGACTCAACGAGAGAGATATGAAACAGAAAATCTGGTTTAGACAAAAGTGATAACCAAAAGTCACAATCTTTCCAAAACAGAGTTTTTATTACTGATGATTTAATCTGATAGAGAAGATAAAGATGAAGATTTTACTCACATAAAAGGCAACAACAACTCCGGCAGTGTAATCAGGAGGCAACTTAATCGAAGCACTGAAAAACCCATGAAGGTAAAGGTCCTGAGACACAAATCCAGAGCCTGAAAAAAAAAATCAAAAACAAAAAATCAGAAGAGAAAACCCATATTAAGAACCCAACAAAATTTTAAAAAATAAAAATAAAAAAGAAGATGGACCTGTTCGTTCGTTAAGAGTGAGATGAACAGTTTTTCCATCTCTGTGGATCAAAAGATTGTCGTCCCCAAAAAGTTGGGTGTAGCCTTCATCAAAGGCTATAATCGGCAAGTCACTGGTTTTGGCTGTTGACCCAGAAACAATCACGCCCAAAAACAAACAACAGAGAAGAAGAAGAAGAAGATGAAGAAATCCAAGATAAGAGTGACCCATATCCTATTATCTCTGTTTTTCTGTTTTTTTTTTTCTTTTCTGTTCTTAATAGAAACTCAACTCTTGTGTGTTTTGAGAAACAATGGCTGTTCAGTTTTTCTTTGTTTCTTTTCTTTTATTTCCTATTCTATTTATCTTTTTCTTGTTCTTGAGTATTTCTTTTTCTCTGTGTTTTATATATAGGAAGAGAGAGAAAGAAGAGAGAGCGAGAGAGAGAGAGGCGTGGAATATCTCTATTATGTCTATTCTCTACAGCTATGGGCGATAGAGAGAGCCGAAAAGGGGCTGATGAGAGAAGAAAGACAAGGGCAATGGGCAGCTCATTTTATTGGTGAGTGGGAGGACTTGAGCTGTTCTCTTTTTTTCTTTTTCTTGTTCTTTCCTTTTTCTCTGGCGTGGCTTGTGTTTTCGATGTTTTCTCTCTATTGGGCTGGTTTTTTTAATTTCGAAAACATTTGTGGCTTTTCTCTCATTTGCTAATCGGTAAGGATGATTTTCGTCTTAGGATGTATACAAACATACCTTAAAATCCGTTTACTTCACTGATTCGAGTTTGTAATTCGAGTTGAGATGTGATTTTATGTGAGAATTTTTTACTATAACAAAAAAGTTAGATGTAATTATTTCTGAGAGCTTTTTACTGTAGCAAAACTCAAATTCTAAACTCGAATCGGTAAAATAAACGGGACCAAACTATTTGTTTATTGAAATTTTTGCAATTTTTAGCGATGACATTTTGACATCATTGTTTAATGTCAAAAAATATGATGTATACAATCCAAAATAGCTCTATTCCTTTTTTTTTTTTTCATTTTTTTTTGTTTGGCTAGTTCCACCTATTAGTCATCCTTCCTAGTCTTTGTGAATTTAATCTAGTGTTATGGCAGGCATAGATCATAATTTAACAGTAATTCACATTTAATTATATGAAAATGAATTAGAATTTGAATCCCCCATCCAAGTTAAAAAAAAGAAAAACTTTTATTCCCTAATTTATACCATAACTTATTTTCAATTTATCAAATAAAATGCTCAGGTCAACTTACAATAAAAAAAGAATATGAAGATATATTAGTTACAAACACTAATTGCAATTGAGATTTTGAACCTTGAAAATAATTTTCATTTTCTCTATAATGATATTTTCAATATTGGAGCACAAAACTTTTGTCTACTACCAATTTTCTCAAGAGCAGGTGAAGGCAATTTAATAAGTCTCTTGACATTACATTTTTAATTATCTAATATCAATACCTGCCTTTACAAAACTTATATAGATAAGGTTATTATATATCTTATAATTTTAGATGTTCACAAAGTTGTACCTTCAAATTTAAAATTCATACTAATTTTTTACATTTTAAAGATTAGCAATTGATTTTGACAATCGAATTGATGAATTTACCCTTTTCAGTTTATTCATAAACCTACAATAAAGTATTAATTGACAAAAATGTCCTTCATAGCTTAGCTTAAACATACGATTGGTACAAAAATAGTAAATATCCCCTAAATAAATATTTGTCCAAATATACCCTATACATTTTTTTGTTGTTGTTGAAATTCTACCCTATATTTAAACCATGCTATAACTTGGTTATAAGCAAAATGTAAATGAGCATTATAATTAAATATCTCACCGCGTTTCAATTGTAATCTTTCTGCATTTTTTTTTTTTTTTTTGGGGTTTATTATCTTTCAATAAGCGTATACTTAAATTTGACTTACATCAATCAAAATAGTTAGGGAAAAACTTTTAGCGTATACTTGAGTTTAACATATATCAATAAAAAATAGTTGGAGAAAAACTTTAGTACAAAGAAATGAAGATAACACCTTTAAAAAAGTATGAAGATAACAAAAGTCCTCCATTGGTTTATAAGAAAATCTATTTAGATAATCCATAACATGTGGTTTCATTAGTGGGTGGAGGATAAACCTCATGATCCACAAAGAGTGGAGAACATCTTATACGCCAAATACATACATATATAAAGAAACAAAGACATATAGTGATAGCATATTATATACATTGCACATTCCAAATTCAATTATTCCTTCTATACAATGATTTTGGGACACTTTATCCCACCTACAAGACTCAAAATAAAATACTCACCCCTGAAAATTTAAAAAAAAAAAAAAAGAACAAAAAAAACTTTGAAGTCCTTCATTCTTCCAAGAGGGATAAAGTGTTACCTCTACTATAATAACAACAAAAGTGGGAGAATTAAAAAAAATAATAATAAAAAGGAATAGGACAACAGTGCCGGGGGAGGCACACAGTGTAAGAAAGAATAAATCATTAGGGCAAAAACAATCATTATTAAGACTTTTGGGGCAAAAAGAGTTTTCCCTTTTAAATTTTTAAAAAATTTTCATTTCATAATCATGACACATATAAATAAATTAGAAAAATAAAGAATAAAAGGTAAGGAGCAGGAAATAAATGGTTGCACCCTCAACCCGGCAACCGAACCGCCCAAGGCGCCGCCCCTTTTCAGATATGTCCAATTGATGGTAGTGTAAGGCTGTAAGCGGATATAAATCCTAAATTACCCTCGCATTTCTCGCGAAATTTCTGATTTGCCACAACCAACGCTTTGAGTGGCATGTTTGTAAATAGATTTGGATTGAGCAGGGCATTTAATGAAACGAAAAAGTGCAAAACGCTCTCGGTCCACCACAACCAGGCCCATTAACGAGCATCGCGTGGGGTCAGATTTTTTTTCTTTAATTTCGGCGCCTAAGAAAATGACACGCTCATGCCACGTGGCGAGATTTGGTGGGTGAGCCGGTGAATATATATGGTCCGTTTAGTTCACTGATTCGAATTTTTAATTTGAGTTGATATGTGATTTTATGTTAGAGCTTTTTACTGTAGTAAAAAAGTTAGATGTGATTGTTTATGAGGGCTTTTTACTGTAAAAAAATTTAAATTCTAAACTCAAATCAACAAAATGAACAGACCTATAGAGATGAAAAAAATTGGGAGTCTTGGAGTGCCACAATAAATTTTGAAGTGGATTTATTTTTGGGATTTTGCGTTTTTATGGCAAAGAACGGAAGAAGATGATATTATAGTTCTAGAGCTTTAGAAGAAGTTGGGAAATGCCAACTGTTGAACATCTACTTTTGAAGTTAAGAGGAGCCTATAGCATGTACTATCACTGCCACCACCTTTAAAGAAAAATATTAACATTATTTAAGTATCATTTATTTTACTGATTTGAGTTTTTAATTTTTAATTTTTATAATTAAAAATTTTTAAAAATATCACATTTAACTTTTTCAGCTACAGTTAAAAGTTCTAAAAAAATATCATATCTCAACTCGAATCTATAAAGTGAACTAGGCCTTAGGCTTCATTCGTAATTTGAGCATTCAATTCGAACTGACATGTGATATTTTTTTAGAGTTTTTAATTGTCACAAAAAAGTTAGATATGACATTTTTTGAGAACTTTTAACTGTAAAAACTTAAAACTGAAAACTGAAATCGGTGAAATAAATAAGACCTTATTTAGACACCCTCTTTTTTATTATTTAATTATTTAATATGTGTATTACATTAATATTATATATTATTATTATTTAAATAAAAAATTAGATAATAAAATCTACCTATTAAACAACAAATACAAAAAAAAAAAAAAAAAAAAAAGTGGTTGTTAACCTCTCTATTTTCACACGCTTCTCACTTCTCATTTTGTTAGGATATTGCCTTTTTCTTTTTCTTTTTTCTCCTTTTTCAATGCTTGAAAATTTTTGTTTACATTCAAATAGTCAATGACATTTCAATTGGGTTACTGGGATTTTATTTTTTTCCTTCATGAACTTTGAGGCGTTGGAAATGAAACTCAATATCGTTCACTTCACCGATTCGAGTTTTTAATTCGAGTTGAGATGTGACATTTTCTGAGAACTTTTTACTGTAGCAGAAAATTTTGATGTGACATTTTCTGAGAGCTTTTTACTGTAGAAACCTAAAACTAAAAACTCGAATCGGTGAAGTGAACGAGGCCGTTGACGCGGGCTGGGATATTTTCACTGGACTTAACTTGTCACCACTTGTTAATTGGGAAGTTGAATCTTCTCCTTTCATTATATCCCCAAGTTCAAATATTGACAACCATAAAATAATTTTTTTTTCTTTAAATAAATTGTGACAATAAATTCGTGATAGTTTATACGAGGCTGGACTCATTTTTTTTAAGTAGACGCGGATCATGCCCTTTTACGCTACACTGATAGGTAGCAAAATTATGTTGCATTTAGAGTAAAGATTCGTGTCATGATTCGCATCATGATTCGTGACTCGTTATAATATTTTCTCTCATAAAAAACACACGTAAATCAAAAATAATTCTAAATTCATAAACTAAACGTCTGCTTACTTTTATAGATGATAAGAGTGAGAACGGAATAACACTAATGATTCTCTACTTATTATCATTTTAACCACAATATATCTCAAACCATAAAATATTTATTTTTGCTACCATTTTAACCACGGGCATTCTTACGTTTTAAGAAATAATTAAGTTATTTATTTTGTATGCATGTTACACAAAGAAATCATTATAGTTTTCTCTTCGATAAAATTTAGATTTATACAATATTGCTAAATAATATATTGTATTGTAGTCTCAACTTTTGCCACAATAGTATGCAATAATATAAAGTATACAAGACAATAAAGATACTCTTTAATTAAACTCCAAAATTCTTGACAAGTAAAGGATCTTTATTTGATATCAATGTCCAATGGCACTTTTTTTAGGGGAAATATCCCAATGGAACTTTACTATTTAATACCAACTTCAATGATCAATCTTATAACCCCCTCTCTGATAATATATTACATGCACTGATGAACATGTGTTGGGTACTTGGGTTGCACCAAATCCGAGCTCATTCAAAAGCAGTGCATTTTATCACATTAAATTTTGATTACATCGCTCTTTTCACAGCTACAAGATAAATTTGTGATTTTATATTTTTGGCAGCAAGGTAAATTTGTAACTTCAATTTCGCAAAGTAAATTTGTGATTTTAATATTAATGGATTTTTGATTTTTATTTTCGTTTTCTCCTCTCTTGAGCGTATAGAGAGAGATATATATTAATGGATTTTTTATACTGAAAATAATTTCTTGATAAAATTAGCAAACGCATTTTTAAAAATGAATTCTATTTGAGTTTGAAAACGTTTTCATTTTTATTTTCATATAAAAAATAAAATTATTTTAGAACGAGTTCTAAACGCACAAAGTGTAGAAAGAGTGAAACTAACATTTTTATAGGTCTTGTTCATTTCACCGATTCGAGTTTTGCTATAATAAAAATCTCACATTTAATTTTTTTACTACAGTAAAAAAATCTTATATAAAATCATATATTAATTTAAATTAAAAATTTAAATGAACGATTAACCTATTTAATTCATTAATTTAAATATAAATTTATATAAATTTTTTTATCACAATAAAAAAAAATTAAATGTGATACTAGGGAACCCAAACGATTAAACGAGGGCTAATAAGTATTATTGCAGGTAGTAGGATTGGCTGGTAAAATAGTGTCGGGTGAGCTCAAAAAAAGGAGTGAAGAATTCCTGGCAGTGAAGTCAGCAAAAACAGCAGCTGAGGTGACATCTTGTTCCTTTTTCTTCCAACCTTCCTATAGTATTTGCCCAATTTACTAACTAGCCGTTGCCCCGCTAATACCACGCTGGGCCCCACCTCTGAATCTCCTACTGTCCACCCAGTTCTTCTCAGAACCAACAAATGAATCAACACGAGATTTTTGTACTCCAACCCAAAAAAAAATTAATAATAAAGGAGAGAGATTTTGTACCGTAATTTGTGGTCTATTTGAGTCTTGACTCTTCTCTCGGGATCTCATCTTTTTCTCTGACTACGGAACCCGAACTTAACGGCGTTAATCACGGGGTGGAGCAATCCCGTTGAAGTTTAATTCCCATTTTAATCATTATTCCCAGTCCCTGACTTCTTCCATTAACGTCCGTTGAAAACGGCGTCGCCTGCCCTTTTCCACCACCATTCATGTGGGTCCCATATTTCACGCGTTTAGAGATAAACGAAAACGAGATGAAAAAAAAAAAAGAAAAGAAAAAGGGAAATAAAAGGAGGTTTTGGGGGTGAGAAAAAGTGTCTGGGGAAACGTGTAGGGCATTGCATGAGAAAGGACTCAAAACGGTGTTGTCTGTGTGCGTTGTGTTGCGACCGTGTGGGGGTGTGTATTGTTGTCCTCCACTAGGCCGGCGGTGCACGTTAGGGAAGATTTACTATGCTGTGCTATTTTGAACGGTAATGGAGAGTGTGAAATATATATTAGTGAAAAGAAAGAATCAAACATTATAAAAAAAAACATAAATATTTAACTAAATTTGATTAAAAAAAATGGTTCCAATAATAGGTAGGATATTATTAATGAGTTTTTTTTTTTTTTTTTTTTTTTTTTTTTTTTTTTTTTTTTTTATAGTAAGATCATCTATTGTTAGTGTTTGTCCAGTTTTGATGTCCAGCATAGTGTCTAACTATTAAAATGTTTTTTAATTGCCTTTTTCATATTTTAAGGTTTGTTTTCATTAACTGAGGTAACAAAACTATAGTTGATTAAATACTATTTAATACATAAAAAATTAAATAAATAATCTCAAATTTTATATTTGTTAACGTTAAATCTAATTAAAATCATATTAACATAAAAAAATATTCAAAACTAATAAAACATCACAATTATATTATTTTACCGATTTGAGTTTAAAAATTTAAGTTTTGTTACAATAAAAAACTCTTAAAAATAATCACATCTAATTTTTTTACTAAAGTAAAAAATTTCATATAAAATCACATCTTAATTCGAATTAATAAACTAAACGATACTTAAGGCCTCGTTCATTTCACCGATTTAAATTTAAAATTTGAGTTTTACTACAGTAAAAAATTATCAGAAATAATCACATTTAACTTTTTTATTATAATAAAAAAATTTTATATAAAATTACATATTAATTTAAATTAAAAACTCAAATTAATGAACTAAATAAATTTTAAATTTATGTCTTCGGCTCTTCTCACTGCATGTGTGCGCGGTCTCTCTCTCTCTCTTTTTTCTTGGCAAGTGTGCATGGGGAACTTGCACGGGCGATCGGATCACATGAGATGATCCCAAGGCGAACCATTGGAGCTTACGGCTGATGCAATGCACGTGAGCTTTAAAAACTTTTTTAATTTTTTTTTTAAATGGCATTGAGCTTTACTAAATCAAGGGGTCCCCTCCGGTACAAACTTTTTTAATTGCAGACACTACCCTGCATTTGTAGTGGACACCCCGTGGAGACTCTTGTTAATTAATCTATATGTGTAATAATGTCTCGTTTATTTTATTGATTAGAGTTTAAAATTTAAGTTTTGTTACAGTAAAAAGCTCTCAGAAATAGTAACATCTAAATTTTTTATTACAGTAAAAAGTTATCATATAAAGTCACATCTAAACTCAAATTAAAAACTCGAATCAACGAACTAAATAGGTTCTAAATTAATTTGTATAACATGATCAATAGTTTGGAGTTCATATAAAATATTGACGGAACTTTATAATACATGAGATTATACTTTAATTTTGGATTAAAAATATAATATTTGTTTCATAAAGTTTGGATTAAAAATATTGGAAACTCCTAAAATTTACTCATTTTTCCCTAATAGCACCTCAAGTTTAAAATGTCTCGGTTAAACACCTGACGGTTTTAGTGTCTTTGTTAAAAACATGAGTACTATTGTCTACTTATATAATACCTAAAATATACTTATACTCCTAATTTTAACTAAACTTAAAACTAGTAGATCTCATTATATTCTACATTGTCTATTTGATTTGTTTATATGCAGGTTAGCACGTGAAAAATAATTTATCGGGAGTTAAAAACCTTCATTAAAAACTTTCATAATAGCTAATTTCAGAAATCGTTGTGAAATCCAAGACTTTAAAAAACATTGTCGTAAAATTACGTATAGAATACCATGTAGGATCCCTGCATGACACTCCTAGGATAAACATTGTCATGATAAGGTGCTTGTAGTTATGAAGATCCTTCATTTCTTCTCCAATCTGTATGATTTTCTAAGGTAAAAGAACTCTTGACCCATTTGAAACAACAATAAATAGAAACATACTTCGAACAAATGAAACCTACGCATAGATCATATTCTTCTCCAATTTATTGCGGCCCGCCTTTTTTGTTTTTCATTTTGTTGTGACATCTCAAGATGGTTTTGTGCAAACTTCCTTGGTATGATTATCATGCCATGGAAAAGCAACTTTGGGACATTTTAAATTCGAGGTGTCACTATAGGAAAATGGGTGAACATTAGGCGTGCATCCTTCAATTTTAATGCAAGAGATATGTTTTGGGAGGACGGTAATAACAATTTTATTTATTTATTTATTTTTTTTGAAACAGACGGCAACAATTTTTTGGTAAGAGCTAGAGATGCAATCCTTATCTACAGGGTAATTATCATAACTTAACCAACAAAAGAATAATTTGAATAAATTTATGATTAGCAAAAAAAAAAAGTTGTGTATAAATTTATGACCCAAGCATTACATTTACATGCAGAAACTGCAGAGTCCTAGACCCTAGCTAGGATAGAAATTTCTTATTGGTCAAAACCATCTCACCACCGCTAATGATGTATACAATTTTGTTGTAGCAAATGGCAACCATAGCTTCACGTGGTTAATAAATGCCCTTCCCCCACAAGGTCAATCTAGCGGCTGGCATAGAAAATGTGACCCGCGGGCCACAATTGTTGTTGTTGTTGTTTTTTTTTTTTTTTAATATTTAAATCTAAATTATTTTTTTTGAAACTATTATCTAGATTCTCTGGTGTCATTTTTTGGTGGATGGTGGGTAATTGGTAAACGACAATTACCTATGGAAGTGTATTTTTTTTATTGATAATTATTATCTTTGGAAGTGTTTATTAATTATAAGATTTTATTTATTTTATCAATTTAAATTTTTAATTTAAATTTTATTATAATTAAAAATTATTATAAAAAATTAAATATAAATTTTTTTTATTATAATAAAAATTTTATATATAAAAAATTATTATATAAAATTACAGGTACATACAGCATAAGTACTGCTCGGGTTGGGCAGTCCGTACGAGAAACCAGAGATATATACGGCCCCTCGGTTGGTTTAATGGTTGGGAATATTTAAGTCGTCTTTAACATTTTTGTTGACTTGACCCCCTCTCTATTATCTTTGACCCTTGTAGCGTTTGCTCAAAGAAATGAATGCCTTGTGTTGGAAAATTCGGGGCATGTATCAATGATCAACCTATCCAAAATTTGTTATTTATTTATTTATTTCAAAATGATCTGCGTTACAAGTAGCAACAATAAAGTTTGATTTTTGACGCGAGAACTCCAACCACATTATTTATCAGCGTGGATTATTTTCAAAAGTTGTAAATTTGGCAAAAAGTTTAAACAAAACAAAACCACAACTGAATTGAGATTTAAGTAGATGACATTCGACTATAGATTGATGGTTTGTTTATTTTAGAAACTAAAAAAGAAAAAGTGTTTTTTTTTTTTTATTTAATCATGCGCGGGTGTGTGGTGCGAGTTGGTCTCATCTAAATCTAAAATTATTAGTTCTGTCATACTGAATAATTTTGACATTTTGGAAAAAATTAAAACGGTCCCAATCGTTCCATAAAAGGAAATTAGACCGGACTAGACCATTATAAATTGTCTAGATTGCAGTTTTGACCTCATATTGGTCTTCTTCTTTAGTAAATTTTACTATTATAAAATTTCTTTATTTAAATGGACGGAAGTAATGGCTGTGTTTGGAGTTATTTTTATTTTTATTTTTTACATTTTTTGAGAAAGAAAAAATGAAAATGACGTTTGGTACAATTAAAGATAAAAAACGAAAATAAAAATAATTTTTTAATTTAGTGTATAATAGAAGATAAATGAAAAATGACTTTTAATCTTTTTTTATTTTTTATGACTGTTTTCTCCTCTCTCGAGTAGAGAGAGACATGAATTATTTTATACTGAAAATAATCTCTTGATAAAATTACTAAATACATTTTATAAAATAATTTATGTCCGATAATAAAAACGTTTTTATTTTTATTTTTATAAAAAATAAAATTATTTTAAAATAAATTTTAAATACACCTAATTATATGGTCGTAATTATAAATTTTACTATTCTATATAAAAAAATTTACTGCTGCCCATTTAAACTGAGAAATAAGAGAGTTCTTCAAAAGAAGAAAAAAAGAAAAAAAGAAAAAAGAAAGATGAAAAATACAAGAGGAAGTTGAGAAGATAAGATGAGTACGGGGGTGTCTGGCTGACTCACTTCTACAGTAAAGACGACAAGAAACTTGCACGTGGAGAATCTGACGCCATTTGGGAATATCGTCCAACGGAAATGGGCCTTATGGTAATTTGACCTTAAACAGCTGGACAGAAGTTTCAGTTCCTTGCCTCCCCTAAAAGGCCAAAACCAAAACCAAAACAACAAAAATAAACAATTTTTTTTTTAAATATATTAAATTAAGAATTATTCTCCTCTTTTCTTTTTCAAATGTATTCTTTTATTAATTATTATTGTTATTATTAATATTATTTATTGTTTGTGACTCCTGAACTGGGGTCCTTTCCTTGGAGGCTTGGTTGGAGGATGTTTGCCTATCGTATAAGAAATCAAGCTTTCTCTCTCTTTTTTTTTTTTTTTTAATTTCTCTCTCTTAAAAAAACACCTTTTTTAGGATTGGGAAATTTGGGGCCATCACTTTTGGATTCACCGCGTGGCATAAGAGGTCTGGTCTGTTAGCTTTTATCCACCAAGCAAGCGTCGCCACGCTACGGACACTCTCGGGGTTTCTTTTAGCACCGATTTTAAAGGATCGTTTATTCGTTGATTTGAGTTTTTAATTCGAGTTGAGATGTGATTTTATAGAAGAACTTTTTACTGTAGTAAAAAAATTAGATTTGATTGTTTGTGAGAACTTTTTACTGTAACAAAACTCAAATTTTAAACTCGAATCAGCGAAATGAAACGGGGCCTTAAGTTTATCCTTTCCGACGTGGCAAGCCCCACCATTATTTCTTCCCATGATTCTCCATTATTATTTATTTATTTATTTCAGAGCAAAAAAAAAATGTTTATTTATTTATTTTCTGATTTTTTTTCCGTGGAAATTTGAGTTTACAGATTCAAACTCCACATTTTGTGCCTTGTGGTGGAGTCAAATATGAAAGTGTTAGGTTGTATTTACGATCATGTTTGTTTTATTTTTGCTCATTCCCATTTAATTGTAGAAAAATAATTAAACACTCATTCATTAAATTAGAGCTCATACATAGTTTTCTTCTCTATGGTCTTTTGTTTTTTGAATTGCACAATAGAGGTAAAATTTTCTTGATATGGTAGGACCCGTTCAGTTCGTTGATTCGAGTTTTTAATTTGAGTTGAGATGTGACTTTATGTGAGAGCTTTTTATTGTAGTAAAAAAGTTAGATGTGATTATTTCTGATAGCTTTTTACTGTAGCAAAACTCAAATCGGCGAAATGAACGGGGTCGTAGTTAATCAAAAATTCAAATTTAATCCTGTCTCTGCTAAGTAATTGGTACATTTCCATTGTATTAATAAAAACAACAATAGTAATAATAGTAGTAGTAGTAATAATAATATTTTCTACACACACAAACACACATACATACATACACACATACACATCAAAATATAAGGTTAGTTTTATAATCATATCTTTTAATTTTAATTTTTACTTAATTTATCAATCCATTTTAGAAACTACAAAATTATCTTTTGAAGTTGAAATACTTGTTTAATTCCATCCTTCATGCACTTTGTGAATGAATAGAAAGACAAAAAAAAAAAAAAAAGAAACCCTTAAGTAGTTTATGCAAAATATTTTAAACATTTTAAAAATTAAAAAATACTGAAAGAAATAAAATGTTCGAAGAATATATTTTATTGTTGAAATTAATGTTTAAAATATATTTTTAGAAACTTTTCTTAAAGATAATTTAAAAAAAAATAAATTTGGTCTAAATAAGGGTATTTTTGTCTTTTTCTCTCTTGTTTTTTCATCCAACAAACTGTTGGAGGGATGAAATAAAAACAAGTTTTCAAATTCAAAAGACAGTTTATAAAAATAGAGGAATAAATCGTGAAAAATTAAAATTAGGAGGCATATTTATATACACATCCCTTTATACTATGTATTTGAAGGTCATGTGATTTGTATTAAAATTCTCAATGCTAATGTATGTGAAATTAAACTTGCAACCGTTAATAGAGTAACTTTTACTTGCTTAGTTAATTATTGGATTTCTGATTAACTGTGATTTTTTAAAATCACATACAAATTAGTGCTAGAACCATTTGAAAGTAGCCATTTAAAGCTAACTCAAGTGATTTAAGCCTCGTTCATTTCACCGATTTGAGTTTTCAATTTTAAATTTTTACAGTAAAAAGCCCTCATAAAATGTTATATCTAACTTTTTCTGCTACAGTGAAAAGCTCTTAGAAAATGTCATATCTCAACTCAAATTGAAAATTCGAATCCGCGAAGTGAACGAGGTCTCAGTGTGTGAGCGTGTATTTATATACGTTAAAATTCAAATCATGATAGTTTCATTTTTTTTTTTTTTTTGTGTAAAATAGGAATTGTAAGCCCCACGTCACATAAAAAACATTTAACAATACGTCATGAAAGGGGTAATTGGTCAGTAGCATAGAAACATGTACACAAATTTAACGAAGTCTGTCCGTAAAAGATGAGACACAACAATGTTAATCAGAACTTTTTATTGAACAATATGAATTACGAAGACTTAAGAGTAAGGAAAAAGAAAAAAAGATGCCAATTATAGTTGATGTACAAAAACGATATTCATTTATCATTGCGTTAATTTTTCAAATCTTCAAGCGACCGATAGAATTAGAGGAGCATTGTTCAAAGGGGACTCGTGAACCCTTTGTCCAATGTCCTCTAGTTTCTACTTTCTAGGCGAAAAAGATGGTGGACTTTGGGAACCTATTGACATTTACAGCACATTGGACTCGGTCCTTTCCCTGGTCAGAGAATTTACAAAGCCACCTTGGAAAATTAAATTAAAAAAGGCGAAAAACTCCCTAATTATTTTGTGAATTTGGGACCCAAAATAAGTGTAAGAGCTAGTATGTTTATGGCTCGTTCGTTTTAAAGATTCGAGTTCTTAATTCGAATTAATATGTGATATTTTTTGAGAGTTTTTAATTGTAATAAAAAAATTAGATATGATATTTTTTAAAAATTTTTAACTATAAAAACTTAAAATTGAAAACTTTAATCAGTGAAATGAACGAAACCATCTTTCTTCATCTAAAAATCACAATCAAATTACTTTTCCTGTTCCTTGATTGAGAGTTTATTTATTTCCTTTTTTCTTTGTTTTTGGGATTTCGGTGCGGCCATGATTGGGTCAAGATTTCTCCAATGTGGGTTTGAAATTATTGGCATTAAAATAAAGATTAATTAGGAGGTCGTTGTTAAGCATAATTATCCTCTTTAAATTGTCATGTGATTCAGAGATATAATGAAAATTTCTCAAATTTGAACTTTTGTGTAACCTACCATCCCAACAAGTTGATTCTCTACAGCTATTTCAGGGCATCATTAGATACATTATTCATCACTACTATGCTAAGATCAAATTCAGATATTACGGGGAAGACAAGATAATGATTGGCAAATGGGTTATTCATTTTTAAAAATTAGGTCTTCTTAGGTAACTTTTGGCGTTGTTGAAAGACCAAAGTCAAGCATTTTCCCCCTTAATCTGGATTCTATATTGCTTTCACTTTTCCCAATTTGGCCAAGAGATATTGCTTAACATTCTAGGAGGCGTTTGATATACAATAATTTTAAGGGTGAAAATAAAAATATGTAAGATTATCATGTTTGGTCTGATTGCACTTTTTAAAATTGTGGTAAAAGATTTTACCAAATGAATAAGCTAATAACTGTATAATTAACTGAGATTAAATATTCTTTGAGAAAAATGTGTGTGTGTGTGTTTTTTTTTTAAAAATAATTTAAAGTGATGAGATTCGAAATCTAAATCTTGAAGGCATGAGTGTGGATTTGTTGCTAGTTTATAACTATGACCACAAAAAAGAAAAATGCTTTTTTTTTTATTAAGAATGAAAGTGAAGAAGTTAGTACTAGAAGATGACTTTTTTATCAGTTAATTCGTTTTGTCTTTAATTATTAGATTGAAATAACAAAATATGTTCTTTCGCCTGTTACAAGTTACTGGTTTTAGTTTGTTATACTGATCATAGATTCATTTCTATGAGTGAATTTTTCCTACTAATTTAATAATGTATTATACAATTCGAGAAAAAAAAAATAGCTACTAACCGTCTTCAATCTCCACCGAACAAGTGCACACGCGAGCCAGTAGTTAATTTGGATTGAAAGTGAATAAAAATGGGTGGTTGCAGCCATAGTTTAGTAATAATTTTACACCGTACTTTATTATAAAGTGAAGAGTTCGAATGTCCTCATTCTTAAATTAAAAAAAAAAAAAGATAAAAAAAATTGTGATGGTCCATATTAAGTGAGTGAGAAAAAGAGATCGATCAAAGACAGAAAAAAAAAAAAAAAGAACAACGAAGATTTTAGAGTGTTTCATTTGTTAGGGCCTACATCGACCAAGTCTCTTGCCTTACTGATAGACGTCCCCAATGTTTTCCTTCCATTTTTCTGATTTACCGTGCATCACAAAGCCCTAAAATCCCTGTTTTTGAAGTTTTGTTATAGAACTTGCCCTAAGCTGGTTTTTCCACCAAAACTTTTTGGACAGTTACCACACTTCGGAAATATGAGATGTGGTTTCTTACCTAATCTTGAACTTGGAGGTGATCATGAACATTCCTTGTGTCAAGCTGTCAATTTACAATTGAGCTTTGCAGTCAAGTCGCCAGTCTAACAACAACCTTAACATTCTATTTAAAGCATAAGTGGAACAGAAAAAAATCCAACCTCTAAACTTGCAATCGATTAACCATGGTCACCTTTTTTAAAAAAAAAAAAAATTTATTTAGTTTTACACTTTTTAGAGTTCAAATTTTTTTTTTTTTTTTTTTTTTTACATTTTTTATTTATTTAGTGTTTTGAAACTGGGGCATTTTTTTCATTAAAAAAAGGTTTTTGACATGTTTAGTCAACTGGGGAGGGCACGTTTTAAGCACGATTTGTGGGTGGTTTTATTCACACTCTCTTTTTTATTCTCCACACTCCTGGCCCTTTAAATTAAAATTTCTTATGATAAAAGACCCTCATAGAAAATGACAAAAAAAGACAATTAAATGACTTAATTACTTAATTAAATTTTATTATAAAAGAAAACTAATTACGTATATATATTTTTTTCTTTCAACACACTCTACATATTATATCACAAATTTTATGTCTTTTTACTAATAATTTTTTTAAAGGATGATCATTTCATTTTGGTCTTTTATTTTTATGACGTTGGATATTTTTCTTTTGTTCATTCTCTCTCTGTTTTTTTTTTTTTTTTTTTTTTTTTTTTTTTTTTTTCTTTTTTAATTGTTTTTTTTCCCTTTTTTTCGTTTATACTCTTTAGAATGTGCTTTTTCCCGTATTTTGTCTTTTTTTTAATCAAACCTCAATTGATGCAACAATTACGTTTTTTTCGCTGAAAAGATGTAACACTTATGTTGTTCATTTTATGCTTATATTTATGTTTTTTATTTTTCTAAAAAAATGTAAATAGTAAATTTTCTTTATGCATGAGAAAAGTTTTCATGCTCAAAACTTCAAAATTTTTTTTTTAGAGAGATAATGAAATGATAATGTTTAAAATAAAAAATAAAAATAAAATGGTGGGCGTGGAAAGAAAAATAAAATGTTTAGGAGTTAATAATTTTATGAAAATAGTTAAGGGTAATCTTGTTTAATAGGGGTGTGTAAAAAGTAACTTCAATCCTTTCAAAATTAAGTGAGGTGTGTATTTCGAAGGCAAGTGTAAAAAGTAAAAAAAGGAGGTGTAAATAGAACCACTTTTTATAAGGAAACATATAAGATAGTTGAGACATTTCTAAAGACGTAAAATGGAATACATCATTTCAATAAACCATATGTATATATAGGAAACTTTTACAGCAAGCACTGTTGTTTTTAACTATTGGTATAAGTGATAAATTTTAACAGTTAGATTAATTTTTGAACAGTCTGATTAGTGAGTGCCCATATTACAATATGTGAGTATCTATAGAACTGCTCTAATCACAAATTAAGTCGATAAAAACTTAATCTAATAATTAAAAAACAGTTCTAACTAAACGTTAGAAAAGTATAGCTAGGTTCTATCATAGAAATTTAAATATATATGGATAATATATTTTCTGTTAATCTAAATATAGATATATGTGATACAAGAAAGAATAATATGTATTGCACTGGATAACCGTTATAAATGATAACCGCAAAGTTTTTATTTTTATTTTTATTTTTATTTTATGAAAACCTTATATATATATATATATATATATGGGGTCATCGGTGTAGGAAACATAATTTAGGATAAAATGTTTTCTTCTCTATTCTACCTGGAAAAAAGAGAAAAGAAAAGAAAAGAAGAAACTCTTCTATTTTAGTAGTCTAAACGTACAAGTTGGTTTTATTTATTTATTTTTTAAATACCCCTATAATTGCCAAAGATTCCACCGAAATGAAACCCCAGCTAATTTACAAAAACGTTTTCTGCAAAATGTCCCCACCCAACCCTACCCCACATTAACAAAACTAATCCTGTTATTTTCCTTTGTGAAAAAGATTTTGGGTTATTTTTGTAGGGCCATTTTCACATCATTTATTCCCGACATGTCAAATACACAAGACAATTCCAAGTCATAAGCCTCTCTTTTATAAGTGTCACGAACCTTATCATGAGAAGTTTTATTTTGTTAAAACAATACTCTTCCAAAGGAAATACTGTGCTTTTGATTTGACAAGTCCTCTCCCATTTGGCACCCAAAGGACAAATGTTTCTCTCCAATATTACTTCAATAAATAACATGAAAAATTCAATTAGTTCTTTCTTCTGTCGAATTCTATTCATTGTCAATCGTGACCATCTATAAGATCAATTACCTTTTTTTATTTTTAAACTGATCGAGTTTATATTGTGGTGTAAGTGTGTCCGGTAGATCTACATAATATTATATGACTACAAGAAAAAGAAAAAGAAAAGTATGAAAACACACGTATTTGCGCCATATATATTTTCTTTTATCGTCAAGTTAATTATATAATATAAGATTTTTTTTAAAAAAAAAATTACAGAATTTAAGGAAAAAATTGACGGTAAGAAAAGAAAAAACTACACGATGGTGTATTTTTTTACCCTACACAAATTTATTCAGAGAGAAATGCTTTATTTCTTTTTTAAATAATTGTTAAAAGATGTTAGAACCGTGAAACAATCGTAAAAGTACACAGAAAACCAACTGTAAAGCAATTCTCATATAGCTTGTCTCTTAATATACTGCCAAAATTGTTGGAGAGGGATTTTTTTTTCCAGTGTGGAAGAGGTTACGTTCATAAGAAGTCGTAGGGTTGGGATTCTCGTCTAGTAGTCATGTATAAACTTCGTTTAGATTTCATAATATATATAGATATATATATATATATATATACACACTATAAATATACTTCGTCTAGATGAAGTAGCTAAAAAAATAAAAAAAATAATTTTATATAAATTTAGGGACAACAACAGGATAGGTTAGGGCGGGAATCATATAAAACATTGGTAAACAAATGATTCAATGTGACCCGTCCAATCCACATTATCCAATGTAAATTGGATATTCAACTCGCATAAAATTACATGTTTTTATGAGAGTGATTTAAATTCATGTTTTTTTTTTTCCTCATAAAATTCATGTTTTTATGAGGGTAATTTAAATTCATGTTTTTTTTTTTTTTTTTTTTTTTTTTTTTTTTTTTTCTCCTTGTATATAAGCCGTTTACGTTCTATTAGCATTCGTTTTTAACCTGACTGAAAGCATTATTGTGTTGTACTATGATCTGTTGGTACTCAATTAACGTAACAATTTGTGGTTTATTGAAAATCTATATATACCGACGATCATCGGTTCTAATGTTACATTAATATCAATATATATACTCTTATTAGTCGCATTGGTTCTATCTCAACTTTTATTAATCAGAAAAAGAACGTCGACGTTCTTTTTCTGATTTAAAAAAAAAAAAAATTGGCCGAAGAAAAAGTTGCAACTTGCATGTCAAGTAGCGAGGTTATAGTATACGCGCCTACTTGAAAATGGTAATACGTAGTTTTCTAACACAGCTGGAGACGATTAAGAACAGTTTGCATGGAAAACGAATATTTGAGAAGTTTCGTAGATAATCTTCAACCTACAAATAGTACTATTGGTTGGATTTTTTTATAGTAGTATTGGTTGGATATCATGTGTGCATATATATATATATATATGTACAGACGAATTTCGCAATCATAATAAAATGCACATAATTTGGCGTTCTCTCTGAAAGCATCCCAATCGATCGGCGTGAGCAAATTGGCACAAACTTAGTGGTCTCCACCAATATTTCAATCAAAGTTTTGTTTCTTTTATTTATTTCAAGTATTTCTACAATGCCTTTTTGATGTAGAGAGATTTAAATATTAGTTGTGGTTTTTATATTTTATCGTCATTTATCCTAGTTTAATAATTTAGTTAAGTTTTATTATAATTATGTTGTTTATCTTAGTTATTATTTTGTTATCGTTTTGTAAGTGGACTATAAATAGCCATTTAAGTTATTGTATTAGGGGACTTGAATATTTTGATAATTGAATTAGACTTGAGTTTCTTCTCTAATTGAGGATTTTCCCTTTGTGGTGTTTCTTTTAGATAGATTAAGGATTGTATGTCCCGTCTTCCGTTCAGATTTAACCGATAAAATCCTATTTTATCCATTTCACTGCGTCACTTTTTTAGTTTTTAGTCAGATTCAGAAACCCTAATATTTTGCACGTCAATGTGCCACGATATTTCATCATAATATATCCAAAATCTAATTCTTTTAAAATATTTAATGCACGTTCACACGTCATCACTTTGATAACCATCTCAACCACCTAGTTAATAATTTGATATTAATGAGATTTGAATCTAAACCTAATTGGAGGAAAAATTGCCTCACTTTCAACTATTTTTTGTAATTGGTATACTTACTATTTTATTATTAATATTAATAATATTTATTAATTCAATTTAACACTCTATTCTTAAAAACTATAAGGTATTTTTTTTGGGATTTGAAAAATATATTTCAATTTCATTTCGCGAATTATTTTGACAAAACTACCCTAACTAACTTTCCCAAAACATTTCTTTTGAGAAAATATCTGCAAAAGATTTTAAACAATACTTAAAAAACATCAAAACCATAAAATCGAACATTATTTTTTCCTTTAAGAAAAGCACATATCCACCGGCCATGATCAAGAAAATTGTTACTTATCCAAATTATAAATTTATGTACCATATATAAGGTACATAGGTCTCACACACACACAAATACATATCTTATGTATATACGTATGTGTTTATATTTACTCCATTTTTATTCGACAGCATGTACGCACTTTCTCTTTCTAAACCATATTTATAGAGTAAAAGATCTGTATGTGAATAATATCAATGTCATCAATCCCCATCTCTATTTTTGGCATGATCTTAATAATAGCTTAAGCGCACATAAAGTGGAGGAAGATAATGCGTAATTGCCAGCATAATTACAAAGACATTACAAATCAATCAGCACAAATAATGCACAGTGATTGATATGCGGTGGTCGATTTTTTTGACGTGATTTTTAAATTTTGATGAACTGAAATACTCCAATGGTACAAATCAACGGTCAATATCATCTAATTAGCTGCATCTTATTTTTTGGCACGGACCAAACTTTCACGTAGTATACATAGGTGGGGCCGGCATGCAAAGGGCCCAATGATGTTAATCTGATTACAAAGACATAACTGCATGATATTTTCATGCATAATTAGGAGGAAAATTATTTTGAATGATGTATAATCTTTGTGTAGTCACATTAGAATTGGAGCCTCATCCATATGGATAGCATTTGTCTTGATCATCAGTCTATCTCGTTTGAGGCATGCGTGCCAAGAAATTAAACATTTATAACCAAAGATATGAATTAAGCAAGTTGACATGATTTGTTTTAGTTGCCGACTAATTCTGAGCTCATAAAAAGGGTATATTAGCTATTTTAATTGGTTATTTTAAGTATAATAAGACGAAATAAATCTTTCATTAATTTCAAAATTATAAGCAGATGACGATCGACATCAATGGTACATGATATATTATTATATCAATTAGAAGAACCTATACTAGAGGCTAAGGATTTCTTAAGAACCGAAGATTTATTTTTTGTGAAGATCAATTTTATCTTCTTTTATGGAGTGGCGTGCATGTCAATCAAATAGTGCATAGGGTGCACAAAAAATCCTCCTATTCTTTAGAATAGTTGTGATTTTGTTATTTTGTTTATATAACGAATTGTTTGTTATATCAATGTTTTGCATTTTTAGGAAACCTAGAATAATAATATTTACTTCAAATGAATAAGATTGCCGCTATATTAAAAAAAAAAAAGATAACTGAGTTGACTTGGAAACCATGTGTATTAATGCCTCAAAGATATTTGCGCAAAAATTAAATACGCAAAAAATCAGAGACCTAGTAAGAATAGCTCAGAAGTTTATAAGAGCCAATCAGCTTCCATTCATTGTTATTCTATCCAACTTTTTTCAAGTATAACATATATCCTTGAAAAGAAAAAAAAAAGAAAAAAAAACTTCTTTCGAAAACGATAAGTTAATAACACGTAAGTACGCATGCACACAAAAAATTCGGCTAATTCCCCAAAAAAAAAAAAAAAAAAGGCTCAAGCTTAATTATCCCTTCAGATTATTAATAATTGGGCAGTCAGAATACTTAGTCAAAATTATAGCTATTCAATTATTGCATGAAAATAGAAAGGAATTATAAATTCTTAAATCAATATATAATTTAAATCAGTATAGGAGTATGAGAGGGGATCTACACAAGTACTTGATCAAATTTCATGCGGCCCCTCCACATGCTTCACATTAAACGACATCTCTTCGGAAATAGCTTCCAAACAATTGTGTATGATAACAATCATGAAAGTAGTGAAGGAGAGAATATTACATAAATACATTAATACATTTACGTGCACATGAAGTTTGTGTAATATGCATGTACGAAAACAAAGGACCAAATAAATATAACTTAATTATACAAAAGAAAAGGTAATTTATGCAGATAATATAATTTATTTGTAGTCATGATTCAGACGAGATATACCAAAGCATGGAATTAGATAAGAGAACGGATCACAGTAATTTATGGGGTGCTGATGGTTGTGGTGAAAGGCGAGGTATGGCATTGGCTAAGTTTAAGTGCTTGTTTGGAGGGAGAACAAGCGCTTCTTTGGCTACCTATTTGGGTCCCTCAGAACTCCGATGGATCTAGGCTTTTCTCTTCGCGACGTCGCGATTCATGTGGTGGGGCTGTCTCTCTCACACAGTGGATGTTTGCCATTTCATTGACGGATTTCCATCCCTTACGTCTCTCTCGAAGGCCATCTTGTTACCCGAACGTCTTTTACACTACTCGAGAATTTTACTACAAATAGGAGGTAAGACGATGGTTGAGATTTGGCAAAATGTCGTTATATCCAGAATCATTAAATATGTTTAGGACATGCGACGACTATTTTTAACTGTTGTTTAATACTCACGTGAAACATTGCAAGATTCTAGAAAAAACACATTAGACGAAGGTTTTTACAACTAAACCATTGTTAAATGTGCAACTTTTAACGATGACTACTGTAAAAATTGTCATTAAATATACAAATTTTTATACAAATTTTTAATGAAGGTTTCGAAAAAACTGCCGTTAAATGTCCTTAAAAAATTTTAAAAATATTTTCGCGACAAACTAGTTTTTTGCTCAAACAATAATTTCTTCAAATTTTATTCACAAATTGTAAAAGTTTGATTCATATTCCACTAAAAAACACTCAAAAACATTTTTAAATAAACATGTTACAAATTCTTCATCTCATACATAATCAATATAAATAAAATAAAAATATTTCAAAAATCATAGACAAAGTTTTTCAACAAAATCGAACAGAAAAAAAATACTTAAATACAAAAAAAAAAAACTTAAATCCAAATAAAAGAACCTAATTTCAAAGAAAAGTACTTTAATTTTGGTGGTCAAGGTGTGGTGGGTGAATTTGGTGGCGAGGTTATGGCGGCTAAAGATGTAGGCATGGTGGCGGTTACGACTTGCGAGGATCATGAAGGCGGCTGGTCATGAGAGTGAGGAATGTCTATTAAAGGGAATGAGAACTGTAGAAAAGAAGAGATTTAGAGAAAAACTTTTAATTGTTAGAAAGGAGAATTAGAGAGAGTTATGGTGTGAGCATGTGAGAGAGGGAATTGAAAAGTGATGAGGGGATTTGGGAGGAGAAAAAAAAAACTTAAATCTTTATAAGTTATAAGAGAGAAAATTGCTCGAAGTTATAGAAGAGATAATCAAATTTTAAAAATTTTTACAACCCAACACACGTTTATCTCCATGTGTTTCATTTCAATATACTAGTGGAACCGATTAGTATTCGTGATTGAGTCGCCTTGTATTCATTTTTGTAAGTATTAGTAACTGTATTTTTATGAATTGCAATGCAATTTCCCTTATAAAACAACAACAACAAAAAAAAAGTTGGTACTTGAAAGGAAGTTGGAAGGGAAGAAAGTGAGGAGATTGATCTAGATGCTTCCATAGAGCTAGGACCGAAAAACAAAAAAGTTGGTACTTGAGAAAAAATCCTTAGCTATATATCGGCTGCCAACCACTAGCTATATGCTGCGATGATTTCATCTCTCATATAGCGGCCAATCCCAGTATTTTGTTTAAAGAATAGTAATGATGACACAAACCCAAAAAACTTTGACAAACAATTAATAATAAGGGTTTCGAGATGATAGCATTTTTGCAATTAATGTCATAATGTTATTCACCACTATCCCTCATTTGTTTTCCTCCATCAACTTATGGTTTTTGAGGTCCAGCTAGCAATATAATGATGACGAAAGGGAATAAACCCCATATATATTAATAAGAAAAAGATTAATAAATAAAACCATTTATAGGTTTTTGGGCAATATTGCTGATTCCCATGTGTTAGTACTGTATATTAGAGTTTGACGAGAGATAGAGTGAGGGAGAAGAATTGTATTTGAGTATCAATATTAAAATGTTAACTTATTTAAGTGGGGTGTCTCTATATTTTTATAATTATGGTTTTATTTATATTTAGACGATGTGAGACTCAAGTATTCTTACCTTTAACACGTCTCTGTAAGATGGTACTCTGTTAAGAGTCACCAATCTTGTATATTGATGAATCGACCTAACTCTTTTGAATAATAGTCTCTAATACCATATTAAATTTTAAGGAAATATGAGAAAAAAATGACGGAGAAGAAGTTATACTGAAGTTATATAGTTATTTCTGGTCATCATGACATGTATTTATTTATTTATTTATTTTTTAACTCAAAGCAAAACAAATTAATTACTAAGCAGCCAAAATGTGAAATATTGTTTTTGGCCAACTTTAATTTGGAGCTATATTTATGGTATTGGTTAGGTGTCTATACCCTTTTTCTAAAATGTTAATGGTCCAATAGAATAGTGCAAATTCCATCATTAGCCCTTCCTATGGAAAAGTTGAACTGAGGACTGGATGATTGGGAAGAATATCGTGACAGATTCATGATTGCATCTTGTTGGCTTCAGAAGTCGTTAATTGATTCCTAGATAAAAAGGTTTTTCCGGCAGCAACATGGCTTTGAGTATTTATATAGAAAAACAAAAAAACTTTTGATACTATGAATTGGGAATTCAATTTCATCATTCGTGAGTTGCTTTTGGATTCTGCAATATATATATATATATATTCACTTGGGTTCAAAATATTTTAACTTCTGCTAATCTATCTGTTCTGATCAATGGCACGCCAAAGGTTTATTTAAATACGGAAGAGGCTTGGTCAAGATGATGCCTTTTCTTCTTTTCTGTAATTCTGAGGATTTTCTCGATTGCTTTATAAAGAAAAAGAAAAATGTGCAATTTCTTTCCAAGTCTACTACACAAAGTCTGATGGTATCTAGATTCGTTCCCTGATTCGAATCATGGTTCGTTGTTCGTTACAGTATTTTCTCTCACAAAAAATACACGTAAATCAAAAATAGTTCTAATCACATGATTTGAATTCATGAACCAAATGCCAGTGTCCTGAACTTCGGATCGTCTTATTTTACTCTTCGAACATTAAGAGTTTTCACTGTATTATCTTAAACTTTGAATTTTTTCATTTTACCCCCTCCATTTCATTTTCTATCAAAACCAAAGAGAAAATAGCACGTGCACTCACATAGAGGGTTTAATTACAAGGGTAAAATTGCAATTGAGTTTTAGGTTATTCGCACTAATACCCCCTGAACTTCGGAGTCGCCTTTACTTTGTCCTCTAAACTTTATAGTCACCTCTAATTTGTCCTATGAACTTTAAAAGTTCCCACCACACTACTCCAAACTTTAAATTTCTCCCACTAAAATAATTAGTTTCACCATCTCTTTCTCAAATGTACCCATAATTAATGATTGTCAAGTTACAATATGCCCTATTTTGACAATGATTGTGTCAAATTAGTAAAATAAAAAAAAAGCACATTTGACAAAAAATTAACATCCCAATTTAATTATAGCACAAAATTTTCAATTACTTAGCTTTTAATCTCCTAAATTTGATAAAAAAAAGTTAAGCAAATTTAATAAAATGGGACACACTGTAACAATATTCATATATCCCTAATAATTTTCATGTATTTCTGAACTTTTAATCCTCTATAACTTTCATATATCCTTAATCGATTCTCTTTATTTTTTCTACACTTTTTAAAATCTTACCGGCATAACTAAAATTTTATCAAATGTCATAGTTTCTTAAAATTCAAAATAAATTCTCAATTCAGTCACTAGCCCCGGTTACGGGTTGTGACAAATTCTCTAGGTTATTTTCTTCCAATGCTGTCAATAATTGGCCATTTTCTTGGTACCCAACCCTATATATACACTAAGTGGACTTGAGTTAGTTCAGCAACGTTGGATTCCTCCTCAATTGGGTTTAGCTAAAGTCGATGTGGGAACGATGGTAAATGACCACATGGATGCCATTGGTGACGAGTGGTGACTAGAGATGATGACATACAACAATGTTATAGTGCATCGATGATACTGAACACTATTTATTGATAAAAGATGAGATCATAGGGAAGGCGCATTATTTATTTTTGATGGTGTTTAACATTAATGGTGTGTGTTCTTTGTGTTTTGTTAAAGCTGATCTCCGGTACGTATCGTAATGTTTAGCAATGAGATCAGTTGGTTTGGATTTTCGTTATTTTTTCGATTTTACTCCCAGAGACAAATGTTAATTGATAATATTAAAATGTGTATTACTCAAGTTAGAAGTGATTCTATTTGCTACATTCTATCTGTAAGGAATGGTGTAGCTAACCTCATATATAGCCAATTACGCTTGTTCAGTGTTGTTTGAGATTATGCTCCTTTATATATTATAACTTTAAATAGTTTCTAATTAATGACACTTTTCAAGTTGAATGAATTTCAGTTTCCCTAAAAAAATAAAAGAAAAGAAAAGAAAAAAAAGGAATTCTCACGCACTAATTCAAAAGCTTTCAGATGACACTCTCTTCTTTGAAAAAGAACCTATTTCACACTGTCTTGTCTTAAAAAAAAAAAAATTCTTATGATCAATTAAGGACAAGAGAACAAGTTCCTTTAAACAATTTTAGAGCTGGCGCCTCCTTTTGTTTCTGTTGGTGATGCTTTGCTAAAACACAAAGTTTCCCATTAAAATTCCTAACCCAACAAAGGAAGCAATCCCAGGAACAAATTAAGTTAAAATATTAATATATCAAGATTTTTTCTTTACCTTTTGATAAGAGACTGGTCTATATAAAAACCCCAGTACTAATAATGAGCATTAAATATGTAACTGAGAAAATTAAATTAACTTTCTTTCTTCCTCTGAACAAACTTTCTAGTTGATCAGTTCCCAAAATACTGCCGTGAATATGGATGGTTCTCGTTTCTCCTACACATACAGGAGACCAGCTTTTGGTCTAACTGGATTTGCCCACTTGTTTGGCATATTGGCAATCATTCTTATGCTTGTTTGGCTGCTTCATTATCGTGGGAATATTGACTATGATTCAGAAAATCCGGATTATGTCTTTAATGTGTGTGATTAATTTATTATAATTCTAATTACTTGCATGCCCATGTTGGAGCTTTCTATGAGAATTATTAATTCTAATGTGTCTTTTTTTTTTTTGGTGTGTTGCAGGTTCATCCAGTTCTTATGTTTGTTGGGTACATTTTCCTATCTGGTCAAGGTAATTGGCCTTCTTTGCATGATATGAACAAATACTATTTAGCACTACCATTAAGAATTTCATTGAGAGCTTGGATGATATTTGCTAAATAGTATTTGCATGAACAAATACTATTTAGCAAATACTATCTAGCAGGTTTGATAAATAACACGTGTGTTTGAATTCCTAATCATACGGCTCCCAAAGTACTTTTCCAAACGGTTACATTGTTTTCAAGTTCTTTTCTTGTGACGCATATATATATATATATATATATATATGACCCAAAAATTACATTTGATTGGAGATCAGCAATGATGGCCTACAAGACAGTACCAGCAGCAAGGGGAACAAGGAAGTTTATCCACATGCTATTGCATGTAATTGCTCTGATTATGGGGATCGTTGGGATATGTGCCGTTTTCAAGTATCATAACATGAAAAACATTGAGGACATGTATAGCTTGCATTCGTGGATTGGCTTGGGCACTTTCTGCTTGTATGTCCTGCAGGTAACTTTCAAGTACTGATATATGTCGAAAGAAGCTGCTGGACATTTTATTTTCTAGCAGTCGTTGAATGTTGAAAATAAACAATATCTGAGTCGTCACTGTTCGAATCACAATTCAAATTAATTTTTGCTATAGTGTTTAATCTCTCTCATAAAAATTCAAATCCAAACTTTTCTGCTATAGTCTTTTCTCTCACATGAATTTACTTTTTAATTCAAATTATCAACTCAAATTAGTGAAACGAACGGGACTAAAATATTTTTAATTATGTTTATTTCATAGAAAACTTCAGATATACCCTTATAATTTGGTAAGCTAGATTTTAGTCAAACTCTAAATTTGGTAAGAAAATACGAATGTGTATGACTAACAAAAAGTCATAGCTGGTATTTCTGAATATTTGATCTAATTAAAAGCGCATTAAAATAGCAAAAGTAAGGCAAAAAGAACCGTTTCTAATAAAGATTTGATAGTTAAAAACATAATCCTATCGATAAACTATTTTTTCATAACTTACTACAGAATTCTCCGAAGTTGTTATGGAAATCGAAATCCACTAGTACTATTCAAAATCATAACATCGTATAAACGATATGTGATCTCCTTGAAGCTAAGTTAGGTTTGTGTTTGGCAGTGGTTACTAGGGTTTGTGGTGTTCATGCTTAATGGAGCTTCAGCGGACGCAAAGTTTTCAATGCTTGGATGGCACATGGCTGGGGGTAGAGCACTTCTGTTCATGTCCATCTGCGCAGCCCTTACGGGCCTAATGGAGAAGGCCCATTTTCTTGGGCTTAGGCATCAAACTGAAGCCCGTTTGGTTAACTTCACTGGTCTATCAATCCTTCTCTTTGGGGTTTTCGTTGATTTTACTGTTGTTCTTGGCCGTTGCGTCTATGTCAAGCAATATCCTTGATTCTTTGATATCCAATATGTATCTGAATCCTTACTTTATATATTACATTTTTTTTCCCTTTAATTATTTTCTAATGTCCATGAGTTGATTGCATATACCCGGTGGGATTTTGTGTGTAAAATTCAACTTGTAATTTTCAGCCTAGAAGGGCTCGGCGTGATTGTTGTATTGAATATTTATAAGAACGTGTGTTTTAAAGGGAAATGGGTTCATATGCCCTATTTTTTCCTGTCTCCGCTTAGTATTAATTGTTAGAATATTAAAAAGTAATAATATAAAAAAGGTATTATTATTCTGAGGCTCGAATATTGAGTTTATAACATGATAAAGTACAGAAGTTTTATCACTATTTTTTTTAATCATTCTTCATTTCAATTTAAGTATATGCACCTCATTATAGTCTCTTGGGTTATTTTTCACCTCCTGGACTATTTTTTTTTTCTTTTTCTTTTTTATACTGAATACACCTCCTGTACTCTTTAATTTAACATGATATCAACGTGTGTGTGTGTGTGTGTGTGTGTATATATATGAGGCATTAAACTTAAATATATCATGTGCTCTAGAGTTAATAGAAAGTATACCGTTTATTTTCATATCGTCAACTATATACTAAAAATTTTGAGCATGTATTAAGTTAATACCTAAAGGGGTTAGAACAAAATAAAATAAAATAAAAGGCAAAAAGAAATTAAAAAGTTAAAAACTAATTAGAACCCCACCCCTTTTGTTTTTGTTTTTGTTTTTTTTTGTTTTTGTTTTATTGAGGTTCTTATATTATTTTGGACATTTATTTTGGTTTTCTCTTTTCCTTTTCTCTTCGGGGACACGCATTTTTCGTCACTGTCTTGGTCAAAGTTAAGCATTGACAAATGCAAGAGCTTAATTTGATCCGTGTTAGACATATCTTGATATAAAATTGATAAATTAAAACAAATAGATGATATATTTTCTAATTAAATCGAAAATACAAGTAATTGTTATGTAAATATTTTCGACATAAAAAGAACATATCCACATTTTGTTTCTGTTTATATATACTCATATATAAACAAAAACGTTTGCGATGGTTACATTTTTATTAGTGGTTACCATCAAATATAAAAATTTAATTACGTGATGGGATAAGAATTTAATGTCATTAATTGTCATAAATTTTTTAATAAATTATCTAATTTATTATAACTGTCATATTAATATCTTATAACTAAAAGGATAACTATTAAAACTACACCCATATATTTGACTTTGTTGAGCATGTTGTGCTAACTATTATGGTGTCATAGACAAAGATTTAATATCTTTACAAAAGACCGATATAGAAGTGAAAGCGTGACATAATTTTTTTTTTGTCCATGTGATATATAACTTTAGAGAGATATAACAACAAATAATTTATCTATCACATATCAAATTAGTATTACATATAACTTCAAAAAATTATAACAACAAAAAATTTATCTATCATCATTTTAAAATTAGTATTGAAGATAATAAATGTCATGTTATATTTATGCTTTTACATGTTATAATATAGAATTGGGCCAGATCTTATATATAAGTGAGTTTACTAGCGTGAAATAAAATTTCCTTTGTCCAAGAAAATGATTCTTAGGGGATTTGTCCATTAGAAAAAGTTCAAACTCATATTCTTCTGATTTAAATCCTTTTTCCTACATTATTTTATCTTAAAAAATTCAAATTAAAGAAATTGAAGTTGAACCAAAAAGTTCTCTTCAAACCCTTTATACTTTTTTGTTGACTTGAACTGCGACCTGTTTGGGTAGTCCTCTGATCTGGCAGCTTATTCTTTTTTTCTTTGGCACGAAAGCTTCCATCTCTCCTTCATTAAAAAAAAAAAAAAAAAGCTTCCATCTTTTTTGGTTATTTTATTACCTTTTAGAAGCTAACTTCAAACTTGATATTGGTTCTTTTGAAAGAGTATGAGAATTTTGTTTAATATATAAAAAGAAAATATGTAGAGGGTCGATTTAAGTTTTAAAGGGCCTTCAACATTTTTTTTTTTCAAAACGTTATGGAATCGGTTAAGTTACAACTATAATATAATTACGTACGTACATGCATGTTAAACAACCTTTAAATTTTGGATAAATTAATTTCAATAAAAGTTAGAGCTCTCTCGTTTGTAATATGAAACTTCTTTTTTTTTTTTTTTTTTTCCCCCCTTTATGGAAGAAGGATAGACTCATTCCACAATATATTTTTTGGATAAGTGTAAAGTCTTCCCTCAACCTTATTTATTCTCTTTTTTTATTATTGCACATTGTATCAAAACTAAAGGATTAATTAATAAAGTAATTAGTCAAGGAGTAAAGCTGTAAATTGAGATTTATAAGGAGTAAAGCTGTAAATTGAGATTTATAAAGAGAAAATAAGCAATTGGTTTTGTTAAAGGTGAATGGTCAAGAAAGTAATTATTTCAAATATTTTCTTTAATTCAAATTAGATTTTTAAAATATTGGCTGAAGACACTAAACCAAAGTTTGTTGTATAAACTCCTAAAAAAATATATATTTATATAGCCTAACTACAACTGGATTCAGTAATAAACTCATAACTTAAGCACAGGAATAGAATTAACAAATATTTATTGTTCACCATTCAGCCTAGTACGTCTGTTTCCTTCGAATATGGTCTAGTTTCGTGCTTTTTATAAAAACTATTTTGCATGCGAACTTAATTATCATTTTGGTGGCATGAAGAGATTGCTTCCATGACTTATTTACTTAATTACAGACCATTTCCAAAACACACACACAGATATATATATATATACTGTTGGTATTATGTCAAGGCAAAAGTTGCCATAATTTACCCATTTCCCAGGTTCTTTCTCGTCTCTAACTTTCACGCTTTTTCATTCTCGATCAATTATATTTTTTTCTACATTAAACTCTTTTATTACTAGTGAATGTATCCACAAATTATTGGCGTGATTCGCGATTCTGTCGTTTGAATTTCATGTGTTATAATATTTACTTTAAATTTTTAGCCCTGTAACCTTTTCGGCCGTATAAGGATTTTATTTGTACTATATGTCATCAATTAGTTTAATAGGATTCAAATCATATTATGTCACATCGTTTATAAACTTAAATATTAAGACATGAAAAAAAGAATTCAAATTTTTTTGTATGATGTGGCATAATATAATTGCTTAACACCATTATGGAACATCAAATTAAATAGATAATTTAAATCCTTACTCAATATACAAATTTTACATGTAAATTGTAGGCTCTACATAGTATTATTTGATTATATTTTTCTATCATAATCAAAACACTTGATATTAAAGTCGGTCCTACATGTGATATTCAAAAACAAAGGAGGTCTCTTTTTGAAGTCATTATTAAATAGAGTAAATGTCATAATATACCACTATTACTGTATTACTCTTAGGATAATATATGATGATATGTCCTAACGAAAGAAGCAAGACAAACCCCCATGCATATACAAATATTATAATGAATGGTGATTTATAAGTGCTCAGATCACATAGGTAGGAGAGAATAGTGCAAAATGGCATTAACAACGGCAGTGACAGCAAAGCCTGTTTCAATTTTTGCTCATTTGTTGGGCATAATCGTGATAATCCTTTTGCTTGTTTGGGCATAACCGACAAAAACTGACATTGTCAGTTCGGTTTTGAAACCGATCAAAATTGTCGGTTAAAAACTGATGAACACCCCTACAACAATTTGAGGGAGGCCTCACCTTCACATATGATGATAAAAAGCAGAAGATTCTCAATGTAACCAAAACTTTTTAAGCAATTTTGCCATGTTCTTTTGCGTTTTTTGTTCCCAATATTTCTCTTTTGCTTTTGACATTATACATAGATCTCATCTGGGAATTATAGTGAACAACATATTTATGAAATTAAATTAAGTAAATATCATATTTAAATTTATTTAAAATAAATAGCAGTTTACCGTGTAAATATTTCTTTTACGATTAGTAAAAAATAATTTACATGATAAAAAAATTTATTAGTCGTAAAAAAAAATTTACATGGAAAAAAAATCTTTTTACCAATTATAAATGAAACATTTACACGATAAATTATTATTTATTTTAAATAAATTTAAAATATGTTATTTATGTAATTTAATTTTATAAATATGTTATTTACTACATTTGCCCGATTGATCACTACCTTCTAATTTACAAGATTACTTTTCCTTTCATTAATCGCAGCTGTATGCACTTTTCATGGTACTTGGGCCTGTTTTAGCTGCTGGAGAAGGTAAGCCAGTGCCTTCATTAAAAAAAAAAAAATAGTATGACATTACATAATTACCAGCATAAATTTATCGTTGGACTATATTAACAATCACTAATCGTTCCAGCTTATATAAACATATATAGTTTTTTTTTTTTTTTTTTTGTTCTTTTCCTACTATCATCCTTGCATATTCATTAATTGCATGTGGCTTCTTTTCATTTTTGCTGTGTGTAGTGTCCGTAAAAAAGAAAAAAGGAAAATCTAGTGCTTTTCACTTTTTAACTCATATGCCTACGCAATACTTATTGGCTGTGTTTGGAATTAATCCCATTTTTGTTTTTCATATTTTTTGAGAAAGAAAAAATGAAAAACGTTTCCAAAACGGCATTTGGCGCAATAAAGACAAAAAACAGAAATGAAAATGATTTTTTGGTTTAGTGTAAAATGAGAGAAATGAAAAATGACTTTTAGTCGTTTTTCATTTTTTATTTTCATTTTTTCTCTCTAGCAGAGAGAAAGAGAGAGAGAGAGAGAGACATTAATGAGTTTTTTTTATACTGAAAATAATCTATTGATAAAATTACCAAACACGTTTTTAAAAATGATTTATGTTTAAGATTAAAAACGTGTTCATTTTCATATAAAAAATAAAATCATTTTGGAATGAGTTCTAAATGCGCACATTATGACGCATGTTTATTTGTTCGGTTGGATAGTGTGTTGTGCACTTTTGTGAGACTAGTGACTATGTTTGTGTCTATGCATTAATCGTTTCTTCTGGTAGAAGCAAACGTATAAAAACCATCCGGTTATCTAGGTTATACTAGCTGATTATTAGGGCAAAAATGTATTAAAAAAAAACACTAGAAAAACCAACCGAAACCGCCGGACGAATTTTTGTTGGCGATCGGTCGGTCCTTCTCTCCGCCTTGATTGAGCTGAGTAAGGTCGATTGACTAAAACTAACTGATGGTCAGCCTAGAGTTGAGCCTATCTTGACTACAAGGCGATAATTTTTCATATTTCATTGCTTAAAATTAAATTTATGAAGAAAACTCTGAAATATTATACGGAGATTTTTTGTATTATTCATAGGCCTACTGATGCAATTCGACATACTTTCATTGTTCATCTCAATTGACTGCTTAACTTATTACTTTCTAATTAAGTTATTTCCAATATCCTGAGATTGTAATAATAGCTTGTTTAGGGGTTCACTTATGCAGCTATTATGGTATGCCAGACTGTGAAAGCTAGAAGAAGGTCCCAAAAAATAGTGCACTTAACATTTCACTTCATAGGTCTTGTTTTTGGAATTTTGGGGATTTATGTAATTTTCAAGTTTCACAATGAAATTGGGCTATGGAACATGTTTACTTTACATTCCTGGCTGGGCATTATCACTATCTGTTCATTTGGTTTGCAGGTAATTATTAAACTTTATGTGGTTTTAGGTACATAATATATCTAGATCTTTTTTTCCCTATACCAACACGTGTACTGTCAAGTAAGCTGTCATATTTTATCGGTGTTGCAACATGACAAATTTTTAAACCATACCAAGAAAATATTGACAACTTCACATGACATATTAATTGGTATTAAAAGATTAACAAATCATAAAGTTAACGTGAAAAACATTATTAATTTGAAAAACTATGAGGTTATGGTGAGAACAAGGTTACGATGTTCGTTGGGGTGTTGACCGGCCAAACAAACCATGAGGGAAAAAAGTCATTTATTTATTTATTGGGAATTTATCTAGTATCTATTGTACATACTTTTAATTTAATGTGATTTTGACCAAATCCGATGTTCAAAATCTAAAGCCTATAAAAGAAGTCTTAAATAAAAATGATCCTAATGGCTGCACTACTTCATTTTTAGTAACGGAGTCACATATTTGATTTGTGATTCATGCTCACTTTATTTACCTGAGTTCTTCCCCACATATTTTATCAAATCTAAATATATTGAGATATGTAAATAATTTACCTGTTGATATTGGCGTCAGCTCATGTAGTTAACATAAATCATATTAGAATCACAAAAGCATGCAAAAATGGAATTTTATAGAAATTGGATAGCACTAGATAATACCCGCGATTTTTTAGTTTATCTCATTATAGAATTTTCAATGCGAGATCTGAAGCTATATATAAAAATATATAAAGAAAAAAAAACACTAACTTAAAATCTTACGTAATAACCAAGTATAGGAAATTCCATTTGGAAAATTGCTCTAATGTTAGGTATGTAGAATTTAAATATGGCTTGTATAAGAAAGAATGTTAACGTGATATATAAAAGCCGTTTCAATCAAGAGTAGTACTCTTTTTATTGTAAGTTTTATTTTACTTTTTTACCTTATTATATATATCATCTTTCTTATGGTCATAATTAATCATGGATATTGAGTGCAATATAATCAAAATCACCATATCCTTTGACATTTTCTTCTTTTTGTGTTGTTATAATTTTCAGTGGCTGCTTGGTTTGTTTACATCTTTGTTCCCGGGAGCAGAGAAGACAGCCAAGGCAACATTGATGCCGTGGCACATATATGCTGGAATGGTCATCTTTGTCTTAGCAGTATGCTCAACTGAGATGGGTTTGGCTCAAGCATTCATCTTCTTAGGCTTAGGGCGTAGCCAAGAAGCTCTTATCGTTAACTTCACCGGTCTCTTTATCTTCCTCTTCGCGGCTTCTGTTGGCCTTACCGTCTTTCTTCCTAGAGGCGATTAGCGATTTTTTGACCTCTTCATAGAGTGTTCATACCTTAACAAGTACTCCATTTACATTATTTGGTTAACTTTGTGACCATATGTTTTGATGATTTTTCACCATTTAAGTGGAGACACTACTTTAAATAAATAAACTATTAGAAGTTTGTCCATGTTTGTACTTTGCATTGTTCTGAAATGTACTATACTCGGATTTATTTCATTTTTATTTCTTTAATTTCATGTTGAAACAATTAAAGCTGTTATAAATTTGTAAAATACACACTTCAACTTTCATGAATCTTGAGATCAGTTTACAAAAGGTTGTAGATTAGAAGACTACAAGTATCCCTTTTAATTAGGCCTTGCAAAGCAAAAAGTAATTAAAAAACTGAACTAGACTAAATACAAGTTTATTAAATTAGAAGGGCATCTTAGTTCTTAGTACCACCATCCATATTATTCCAAAAAAAAAAATTGTTTCAAGTTATGTAGCTGCTTTCCTCGTATTTATACATAAGTTAATTAACAACTAATTAATCATCACAAATGACTTTGTTTTCATCTTCCGTGAGAGAACATTGCATAGGCCAGATTAACCAAGATTGAAAAGACAAACCAATAAAACTTATCCTTGTACAATTAACGGACAAATCCACCTTTAACTCTGTTGCCGGCCAGACGGTCTTCATATATAACTTCCAAACTAATCCATATTTGTTTGCCTTTGTCAATCCTCTATATATGGACAACTACAATGTTGACCGTGCGGCAATTTCTGGAGGAACTGAAGTAGACAATGTTTTGTAGCACTTTAAGTATAAATGGGCCAATGAAGAATTAAGCGTTGCTCTTTACAAGCTAATTGTGTAGCACAAGAAAAGAAACACGAAATTAACAAAGACAGATTGGAAGTGCGATAGACATGGCGCCTAGCGGTCGAAGCTACCAAATTTCGGCGACGCCTGCGGCGATTTTAGCACATTTGATAGCCATAGCAGTGACGACCCTAGTGTTGGTTTGGCTCCTGCACTTCCAAGACGGCTTCGCTTTCAAGTCCTTAAACAAACTGAAGATTTTCAACGTATGTATTGTCATCAATAAGTTGTTTGAAATCTCAATCCTAATTTTTTAATATTGTTGTTCTTTCAAGTTTAGCATTAATTTTTATCATGATTTGCGTTGCAGTTACATCCTTTTCTAATGATAGTTGGGCTTATAATTATGGGAGGTGAAGGTACATAATCAAATTGGTCACTATAAAAAGTTTAAGACCTTATTCATTTCACTAATTTGAGTTTAGAATTTAAGTTTTGCTATAGTAAAATGCTCTAAAAAACAGTCACATTTAACTTTTTTATTATATTAAAAATCTATCACATAAAATAACATCTTAACTCGAATCAACGAACTAAACGAAAAGTTCTTTGAAGAAAGATTGTTAAACGTTTAGCCACGGCACTGCCAAAACCTTCTAGCCATCATATGCGTAAAATCATCCCATCGTAAATGTCAATACTATATATTTGACACTAAAAAAAAGTGTGAAGTTGACATTTTTATGTGCTGTTTTATTTTTTGCTCTCTAATCGATGCATGATAATACTATAGTTATATTTCGTCAGCTTTCAAACTAGTAAAGAAAATTTTTTATTTTAAAATAATTTAAAAATGTTAATTTTGTAGTGATTAAATGAAAGAGTCATTATTTTAATTAATAGTAATCGAATGCTAAAATTTAATATATATTTTACTACCGACTATAACATATATATTAATTTTAATATAAAAATAACACGACAGTAAAAAGTGATTTTTTTACTCAAATATTGTAATTTAGTATTGCCACACTAATTTGACATTATATTAAAGATGCTCCAAGAGAAGACTAAGGTTCCGTTCATTTTATCGATTCGAGTTTAAAATTTGAGCTTTATTACAGTAAAAAACTCTAAGAAATAATCACATCAAATTTTTTTATACAGTAAAAAGCTTTCACATAAAGTCATATCTCAACTTGAATCAACGAGCTAAACGGACCCTTATTTTGGTGTTAAATTTGGAGCAGCAATGATGGCATACAAAACAGTGCCTGGAACAAGGAGAGCACAAAAAGGAGTCCACGTGATATTGCATCAACTAGCTCTGCTCGCTGGTGTTTTAGGCACATATGTAATTTTCAAATTTAAACATGAAGATGGCACCACCAAAGATTTTGTCACCTTACATACCTGGCTGGGCATTATCACCATATCTGCATATGGTTTGCAGGTATATATGTGCTTTTATTTATATTTTTGACTTATTTGTGCCCTTTTATTGTCTAAACTTTCATAGTTTAAATCATGACTCAAATTTTATTAATACAGTGTTTTCTCTCACAAAATTTAAAATTGACTTTTTTACTATTTTTCTCTCACATACACAACTGAAGTTCTCAACTCAATGAAAAGAACAATCCCCTAATTTATTTGTATTTGGTACTGTGCTTCTTAAGAAAAAAAAAGCAATTAATTGTCAATCGAGTCATTTTGGAAGAGGGATGTTTTTATCAATTAGACTAATATTGGAAATGAGAGTAATTGATTAGGTTTTATTCAAACAAACTTTATCAAATTATTATTCATTTATGTATTTACCAACAAAAAAAAAATACTTAGCAAACAAAATAAATAGTTAATTAGAAAGCAAGAAATAAAAATCAAATAAACTAAGTGTAATGTTCTCTTTTACTGCAATTCTTAGTAGACGTTTGAATCATAGATTTAGAACTATTCTCGTTTTATGTATGTTTTTTATGAGAAAAAAAATACTGTAAAGAACTATGAATCATGATTCAAAATCAGGGACGAATACATAAAACAAACATCCATTTAGTTTCTTTTCCGTTTTAACCATTATTATGAATTTTCTTTCAGTTTTTGCTCAGTTTCTTTACCTTTTTATTCCCGGAAGCCGCAGCGCCAAGAAAAGCAACGATTTTACCATGGCACGTATTTTTCGGCATGGCGATATTTCTGTTAGCAATAGGCACTGCCGAGACGGGACTTGTTCAAAAATCGATTGCCTTGAAATTGAACTTGAAGATTAGCCAAGAAGGACTCATAGTGAACTTCATTGGGCTGTTGATTTCTCTATTTGGTGTGAGTGTTGGCCTCAGTGTAATCCTTCCAAGACGGGGCTATTATTAGTGTTCAAAGCGTCTCCATGAGTTTATCAAACATAGACAAGTACTCAATTTGTTTTCAATTTTTTATCTATTTTAAGTAGAGATTGTAGCCTTGCTCAGTTATTTTTGAGCACTCTGGTTGCGTGAAAAGTTATTTATTTATTTATTATTATTATTATTAAAAAGAAGGATTCCAACAATTCTGTCGAGTGTGTGCATTTTTTTCTTTTTTTTTTTCGGGTGAAAAAGTTGACATATTGCAATGCAATTTGAATGTAAAATTTGACATTTTTGAAATGCAATTTGACCGTCGTGTTTGGAATTGTTATTGTTTTTATTTTTCACATTTTTTTAGAATAAAAAAATAAAAACGATTCTAAAACAGCGTTTGACACAATTAAAGACAAAAAAAAAAAGAAATGAAAACGATTTTTTGGTTTAGTATAAAATGTGAAAGAAATGAAAAACGACTTTTAGTCGTTTTTCATTTTTTGTTTTCATTTTCTTCTCTCTTGAGCAGATAGAGAGAGACATTAATGAGTTTTTTATATTGAAAATAATCTCTTGATAAAACTATCAAACGCATTTTAAAAAATGATTTCTGTCTAATATTGAAAACGTTTTCATTTCTATTTTTATATAAAAAATAAAATTATTTTCGAATGAGTTCCAACCGCACATTCTTTTTCATGGATGCCGGATGGTGGTAGCTAATATAATAATTAACTCACTCAAACCCACCAAAACAATACGTTGTGCTGACCGGTGAAACTATAAGAGCAAGGGGAGTCACTTTCACTTTGGGTCAATATAAGAACAATGCGGTATGACTTTGCACTACCCCTAATAAAATGTGAGACTTGTAGTGTGTGGCCTATAAATGAGCCTTATCTTTTATTAGAGGGTGTTTAATATGAGGATTCGTATCATGATTTGAATCATAATTCATAATTCACTACAGTATTTTCTCTTATAAAAAATACACATAAACTGAGAATAATTAAGAACAATGCGGTATGACTTTGCACTACCCCTAATAAAATGTGAGACTTGTAGTGTGTGGCCTATAAATGAGCCTTATCTTTTATTAGAGGGTGTTTGATATGAGGATTCGTATCATGATTTGAATCATAATTTGTGATTCACTACAGTATTTTCTCTTATAAAAAATACACATAAACCGAGAATAATTATGAATCATGATTCTAAATTCGTGAACTAAACGTCCACATAGTAATGGTATTTAATACATTAGTGTTCTTAAGCATTTTTCTTAATATAATAATATGATAGATGATGGGAAAAAATGTTGGTACATACCTGTGCGATAAGTCAATATTTAATTCTAGTGGGGCATAAATATAAAAGAAAAAATTTACAGTTAAGCTTTTGCGCATTTTTGCCGTTTATTCAATATTTTTTCTCTGAACTTAAGTGACTTGTGTAATTTTATTCTCAACTTTCAAAATGTACAACAATGTCCCTTCAACCTTTGTTCAATTGTTCCTATAGCAAGTAATCTCCTTCTGTCCAATTCGGTTCGATGCTTAACAAATCAATATTGTTTAATATTAATAAAGTTTTCTGCAATAACCTCTTCAAACCCAAACACACAGAAAAAAAAAACACACACACACACACACACAAATTTTAAGGAAAACGAGACAAAAAAAAATACACATTTTAAGGAAGACGAGAAAAAAAAATCCCACATAATCGCTTAAGACAATGGAGCTCCTGAAATTAAAAAAAATTAAAAAAAAACTATTTTTTAAAGAAATTTTATGGGGTTTTTGTTTTTTGCAATTATTTTTTTCTTGCTCCAAAAGTGGGTCAATGTCGGGTGAATCCGCTAACCCAGACTTGACCCGCTGTTTACGGCTAATAGTTTGAAACCCTCTCCGCCCTCTCTTCTTTTGGCCTCCTCGCCGCCTCTCTCTCTTTCTCCCTCTCGCTCTCCGACGATCTCTCTCCTCTCTCCTCTCTCCTCTCTCCTTCGAACTCCAGCCACCATCAAGCGGCGGCGCCCAATTTCCGCCCCCAAGGTCAGTTTTAGACAAAAAGAACGACGGAGACTTTTTTGAATAATATTGTGTGCCAAATTTTGGGTGTTACAAATTTACAATATATATATATTTATATGGATACTTTGTTGTTAATCGTAGAATGATAGGGCATGTCAAATTGTTCCCCTTTTTCTTTCGTTTTGATTTTGTTGGCAAAAATGATCAACCTGATGTTGTTGTATGGAAATCAAGTATGGTGGCTTCTCTTTGTTGTATATCTGTTGGGGCAAAACGAAAGCTTAGACAAGTTTATGCCGTGAGTGTAGATAAAGTAATCGTGTTTTGAGATTATTGAAAATGACGTTTTCTACTTATTGTTTGTACTATTAGTTTGTTCTGTAACTTGCCTATGATTTGCTAAATGTTGGAATGTAATTGTATTGTGTCGGTTTGAGATACAAGGGATAGGTCTTATGTACATTCCAAATGGATTGAATTCCATGAATATGTTTTGCAACAGGCCATTTGAACCCAAAAATAAAAGGTTTACGGGGGAAAAAAGGAAACAAGAACAAAAACTCCACAAAATCCCTTAAAAAAATAGATATCCTGGAATTTTCAAAGGAAAAAAAAAAGGGAAGTGGCATTGATTTGTCAAGCCCAACAGAATTGGATAGAAGGGGGTTACTTGCTAAGGGAACAAAGTTTGAGGAGACAGAGTAGCGCATGAAGGGTTCGTTCGGTTCACGCGTTCAAGTCAGTGATTCTGGTTCATTGGCGGGCGCTTTCTGAGAGAAGAAATTTTTGAATTCAAATTCTCTGTGAGATGAAAAACACTGTAGCAAAATCAGAATCAAGGGTTTGAATACATCTCCTAAACACCCTCAAAGTGATTGACAACCTGCACTATTGTGGGATGGTATTGTCAACTCAAGAGAGACGACCCGCACTATCGTGACATGTTGACCTTGAGTTAGATGTGATTAAGTGAGTTTAGTTGGTTGATGTCTTCAATAAGCTTTAGCTATGGCCCCAGGATTAGAGAATGATTTCAGTAAAACAAAAATAGTCACGGCTAGAATTTAAAAAATAACTGATATTTCCAGTCCTAAATCTCCAATTTGGTTGTCTTTGGTCAATACTCGACTTTTATGAAATCTCCAAGATTCTGAAATGGGGAGATTCTGAAATGTTAGTTGGGTTGATATTTACTCATTTAGAATTTGCTTATTTACACATATACTCGACTTGTTACAGGACCTTAAACTCTAAAAGCTAAAAATGAAGACATTCTCAGGGACTGTCATCTCCTCAAAGCCAATTCCGCTCTCCAAAGCTACCTCTGTTCTGTCCACATTCGTCTCCACCGAGAATGGTGCTTCCCAAGCTATTGCTGCGTACCTTCGTCGCACCTTGGCATCATTTAAGGAGTTAAAACAGCTTCACAAGGAGCTTAAGACTGATCGATCAGAACACAAGCGGAAAAGACGCAGATCAGAGATTGCTGACGATGGAGAGACAAACGTAGTAGAAAATGCCACTGTAATTGTAGAGGCAAGTCAAGAACTGCACCTGGAATCACTAGAGCCGAAGCGCAAAAAACACCGGAGGTAAATTAGTCGTTTGATCGGTTGTTCATCGCGTAAGAATCTCTAGCAGTTTTCCATTTCAGCTAGACATAATGGATGCTTACAATGTTTATCGGAAGAACAACGAGTATATTGCTGAATTTTGGATTTCTCACTTGTAGTTTTTGCCCAATTCTCCTGTTTATGTTCAACTCAGAAGTTATCTTAAATTAGGTGCACATCTTCATGCCATATCTGTATTGCCATAGTCATTGTTAAGATTGAAATATGATTGTAGTGGCATTATTATCATTTCTTTCAAGAGCAAGCAATGTTCATCTTACTTATCAAGGGTCCTCATACTTGATTTTAATTTGGCGTCTTTTTCCATTTGTAAGCAGCAAATCTAAATATTTTCTACTATTCTCAAGCACACTAGTGTTCCATTGAAAAATAATTCTCCAGTCACAAATGTACGGTTTGTTGTAATAGTTCCTTTTTTTTTTTTTTTTTTAAATCCCATTATGGAAGAAACAAAGCTAAAACATGGCAAGACAATAGAGGGAGCTAACTTTTCAGTGTTTCTCTTTACAATTAGCCATAAAAGACCAGTCCAAAAGAAAGAAGCAAACCATTACAAGGCCTTTATGTTATGGTATCTAATTTAAGTTAGGTAATTGTTAGTTTGTCTAGTTTAATTTTCCACATGTATAATCAACTTGTACTACTCAGTCAGCTTAGTAACATTTCTCTACTCTGAAGCTATTTAAGATAACTTTGTAATAGCATTTCCTTAACGAGGCTTCACGAGTTTTCTTATAGCATGTTCATTTGCACAACTCAAGTCATGATTTGAGTTGTGTATGTAAAAGAAAAATACTATAGTAGAAAGTTAAATTTAAATTTTTATAAGAAAATATACTGTAACAATATGACTTGAGTCATGAAATGAACAAGGCTTTAATCTTTTTGTTGTCTTTGATAGCCTTTGTAATTCTTTTGTTCCTCTTACTCTCTATGGGAGTGATCAGCTGGTCAATGGTTAATGCTCAACACTACTGGTTGCGGTTGGTGCCTCAGGGACGGATTTTGGATTTACAACATCTTGAACTAAAACTTTTTTTTTATTGTAAGGATATAAATTTTGATATCGCTGAGTAATAAATTATATTTATTATTTTTTATGTGCTGTGTGACACTTGTCTTGAACCAAGGATTCGTTTAAAATGTTCTAGGACTAGCAATTTTTTTAGAATAATCCTACATAATTGTTCTACATTGAAAATGGTGAATATTCATAGTAATTAATCAACAAACACAGGTTTGTATACCTTAATGTGCTAGTTGTTGGCTATTGAAGCTAATAAATCTTTTGTTAGCAAGCAAAATTTTTTATAACAATTAATAAGAATAAAAGTGGAGACACATGAGGAAAATAGGTTTTTTTCATGGATACCTCCTTAACTTTACGAGTTTGGAAAATTGGTTCCTTAATTTTTTTTTTCTTAGCAATTCATTCCTTAAGCTTTGAAATTTATTACATTGTTGGTCAAATTGAAAACGAAGTTAAAAATGTTGACGGTATCTTTTACATGAGTATTTAATAAGGATAATTCTGGTCTTTTTGCATCAAATTGAACCATTTATACATATTGTGAATGAAAAAAATTTTGAAATTGGGGGACCCCAATTTTTCTCCCAAAACAGTTAACTCCTAATTTCAAAAAAAAATTTCGCTCGTGACGCATACATGAGGATCAATTCGATGTAAAAAGATGTCAATTACTCTTATTATTAAACACTCACCTGGAAGATAACATCTAAATTTTTAAATTTATTTTTAATTTGATTAACATTACAATAAATTTTAAAGTTTAAGGGATGAATTGCCAATAAAAAAAGTTAAAAGACTAAATTGTCAAATCTGCAAAGTTGAAAGGGTATCCATACAAAATAGCTAGGAAAATATAAATAAGAAATGGCAAATTGAAAGATGATAATATATTTAATAAAATTAAGAAAAAGTTCCCCCACAGTCTATATGTTATGATATATAAATAAAGTTACAAACTTGTATTCCAAAATAAGCATACTAATTCCTTAATAGAATAGAATATTTCTATCATTTAAAAAAAAAAAACACTCAAAAAGTACCAAAATGTTGTCTGTGCCCATCGAAAAAGAGAAGTATCAAATCATATCTACTTTAAAATACAACCAAGTTTTTTTGGGTACACCATCCTTTATTCCTATCACTATTTTGTTCTAAAGAGAAGAAAAAGATAATTATAAAAAAAAAAAGAGTAGAAAAAGATATCAATTGTTAACAAACTGATATTTGTCTTTGTTGCACGAAGTGGTTCTATGATTGAAGATTGTTTTGAAGACACGTTTGGTTTGATTGAATAACTATTGAAATGGAGTTACAGGATTATGCAATAATCCTCCTTATATTCAGTAAAGTAAAAAGATTTGAATAAGGTTAAAGACACCACTTTAAATTTTAATTTTTATATACTAATTGATGTAGTATGTAAGTTGTCATTTTTATATTAATAGGTATTTAAAACATTATCACGTCAATGAATGATAAGAGTTTGCATATATTAATAAAAAAATAGATAATTCACGTGTCACATCAATTAATACACAAAAATTAAAATTTGAATAAGTCTGCCTAACATCACTAAAAAAAGATTTTACTAATAACTATTCCTATTCCACCCAAATATTTGAAATACATATTGATAATCATTATATTCTACAACTAATATAAACTAGAATTCTTTTTACCCAACACTACTGCACTCAATATCTTAATAATTACCGTAAATTAATCTTTTTTTTTCAAGCCTAAATTAATGATAATTTTACAAATGACTGACTATAAAGTGTAGAATTTGAATCCTTCCGCTCCCATATTTATTATAATAATAACAATAAATTGCTCTCCTTCCAATAAAAAAACAATATAAAGATGAAACTCAGGGTTTTTTTTCTAAAATAATTATTAATCTATTTCATTCGAATATCTAACTGATCATCACACTTGTAACTTCAGTGTTAACTCCAACGCTGAACTAATAATAATTGATTCTATTATCACTGAAATGGCTTTTTTGGGAGAGAGAGCAGAGAAGAAGGAGAACAGTACAATCGGCTACCTGAAACGAATCTTCAATTAATTGGTCTTTAAAATACACTCATGCGCATTATGTTGATGGATTTATGTGACGGTGGAGTCTGTGTTGGTGTTTTTTTTTCTCTTTCTTTAGTCGTATGTGAAATAAAGGCGGTCATTTTGTCACTGTAGTTGCTTGTTTCTCCCACCAATCTCTAGATCAGTGTGGGTTTTGATTATTTTTGTTGATTTTGATTATGTTTCTCCATCAAGCTCTAACCTATGTGGGTTTTATTTGTTGGTCTGGGTTGTTTTCCCCCACCAATCTCTAGATCTGGGTGGGTTTAGTGTTGTTTTTCATCTTTTGTATGCTTTTAGCCATATCTCTCGCTTCGGCAAACTTGATCTGAAAACTACTGGCTTTCTGAGATCGGTATTTACAAAGAGTTTGCTACGTCACATTCGGGAGAAAAAACTGTGGAGGGAGAATTATAATAGCCTAAAGAAGTGCTCCAATTGTGTCCACCATCGGACCTTGGATCCATATACTAAGACGCCAACGGATTTATCAATTTTAGTTTGTTGTATCAAGTTTTTCATATTGAGGTTTATGTAAACTTTATGTTTTATTGTTAATGAAATGTTGTTTCACATTAAAAAAAAATGGCTTTTTTATATGGACACCCTTTTAACTTTTTGAATTTTGAAATTTGGTCCTTATTCTTTTTTTTCTGGCAATTGAACCCTTTAACTTTTAAATCTTTACAATTAAGGTTCAATAGAAAATGACATATATTTTTTTTTAACGATTCTGATCAAGTAATGTGCATATGAGCATTTGTTGAGGCAATGAAGGTCATTTCTTGCTCTATTTGTTTGGTTATATTAATTTTAGAGTCATTTAATATATCCGAACACAATCAACTGTTATAAACAATTATTAATTTCTAAGCGTTATTACCCTCAATAGGCTCTCTAATGGTGAGAAATGATCTTTATTGTTTTTAATAGATGCTCACATGCGCGTCACGTGATCAAAATCGTTAAAAAGTAGACGTCATTTTTTATTGGACTTTAATTGCAAAAATTCTTAAGTTAAAAGAGTCAATTGCAAAGAAAAAAAATAAAGACCAGCGTCAAAGAGTTCTGGCAGTGCCCCCGAGGAGGAACCTCGTCGGAGGATTTTAGTAAGGCTTACAACCACGCCAAATAGGAGATCAACAGCCCAGTGAAGTTCACCATGAGTCCTTCTTGGCTATTTAAAATTGAGACCCTGAAATGTATAATTCCAGTCTCGACAGTGCCTATTGCTGATAGAAAGATCACCATTCCCAAAACTACGTGCCACAGTTGGAGCGTCTTTCTTCTTGGCCTTGCCATACCCGGAAGGAAATAGGTAATGAGACCCAACACAAACTGAATGAAGAAACATATATATCTATACATACATGTATGTATGTATATGTATGTATCATATAATTGCAATTCTGGTTAATTTGTATACAGAATAAGGAATTTGAAGTAAAATAGAGAATTCTAATGACTTGATTATTAATTTCTGGAGATTTCTATTGTAGGGACATGCAAACATTGAAATACCAGTAAATTTATTTTTTAAATTTGTATAAAAACTTCATGTTTTGTATATTTTATTATTATTATTATTATTTTGATGTGATTTTGACTAAATGAAACGGCTAAAAACATGCATTTTGTGTAGAGACCTTACTATCAAATGAACCTTATTTTTCAACTCTAAATTTGTTTGAATTGTAGGGAGTTTTTTTGATAGTCCTTGTAAAAATAGACTACTAATAGCCTTTTTATTTTTCAGCAGTCAAATCTATATCAAAATATGTCTATTTTGCACACTTTTTCAATTTGATGTAATTTTGACCAGATTCAACGGTTAAAAATTGAGACTACAGGTAAAGCGGACTATCGGAAAAACTCTCTTTTATTATTTTCATTTTTAATTATTTTTTTAATAAGCATTTGTGTCGGTAAATAATTAAGTACATAAATCAAGAACACTTGGACCCTGTTCATTTCACCGATTCAAGTTTTGTTATAGTAAAACGCTCTCAGAAACAGTCACATCTAACTTTTTTACTACAGTAAAAAGTTCTCATATAAAGTCACATATCAACTTGAATCAGCGAATTAAACGGACCCTTCATATGAGCGTACTTAAATCAAACCTAATTAATTAAATTTCAGTTTGAATATATTTGTTATCTTGTCAGCTATCAACATGGATTAAAATATCCACGTCAATAGTTCTATATATGTCAACAACGTTATCTACATATATTTTGAAAGCTAGACATCGATAACAGAGGTAAAGCATATTTCCTCATCAGTTAGAATATTCATGATGTTTCATAAAAAAAAATAATAAAAAAAGAATATTCATGATGTTGACAAAGAATATTCATGATGTTGACAATTACCATGAATATATCTTGGCCAATTGTATATTTGACACCTAATAGCACATAATAGTATTTTGAAATGCTAAATTTAATTTTTATTATAATTATTAAGTTTTAAAAGTTATAAAAGTAAAAATTTAATTTTGAAATAATTGGAAAACACAAAAGTTGTGGTGGATTGAATAAAAACGTAAACATATTAACCAATAGTAATCAAATATCAAATGTCAAATTTATTATATGCTATACTTAGTAGAAAATTTATTAAAAAATACAGCATATAACAATTTAACACAATAAATAACATTACATTAGAGCATCTCTAATGTGTACTTTAAACACCCACATATTGGAGGAGAGGATTAGAGAAGTATGACCGTCAGATAAACTAACCATCAATCTGGTTGCAGAAGGGAAGAACTTGAACAAGAGTTATTTCGATTCAATCGTGGAAGGGAAAATCAGGATGCTTGGACACTAGCCTTTTCATCGAGACATATTATTGACCTTTTTAGTTGAGCAATATCAGAAGAAAATGCGAAAGATCCTTATAATAATTTCTCATAACAAAAAAAATTGGCATTTATCTCATGATTTCAACATACAAAATAAAAAATAGGATAAGTACTTTTTATTTTGAGCCTGTATTGTGACCATCCAATCATGCTACTAGAAAGGTGAACATTTGTAACGTCTTCACTACCTGTAAAATATGCACAAAAAGATTTCATTGTAATTTGCAGGCAACATTACAGAGCTCATTGATGATGAATTTTGTTTTGCTTTTTATGGTCTCTTTGCCAAGAAAAGGATAGGGAAATTTGGTCACAACTAAAACAATCAACAACTCTTTTGAGTCCAAAATCGCAGTGACATCAACAAGCTACACACCAATTACAGCAATCAGTTAAGAATATTAAAAAATAAAATAAAATAAAAACCATATATAAATTACACCCATTGCTGCTTTGTGGCCTCCATTCTCTCCAATAAGCCAGTAATCTCAGCTTGCATTCTTATCTTCATCTTGTAATAGTCACAATGTGAATTCTCCAAGACCTTCAGCTCTTCAAGTTTCTTCCTTCTTCTTTCCTCAGTCTCTTGCAAGCGGAGTTTGGTGAGCTTTTCAGCATATTCTCCTTCCATCTTCTCCATCGTCGCCCTGATCACTCGATGGTATTCCTCCGCTTCTCTCCGAGCCTCATCTGCTTTGGTCTGGAACATTCTAGCTTCCGCTTCCTTGATCCGCACAATGCTTTCTAGGCTGTCAAACCCATCTGGTTTTGATAAGGACCTGAATCTGAAGTCATCTTCGGAGCTCAAGAGCGAAGCCTTGAGGTCACTGTGACGGAGGTCATTTGGCAGCATGTCTCGTTGTAAGCTAGAACTCATGTTGTAAGCAGCGTACTTAGCCGGTAAAGATGCAGGTTGCGGAACAGGGGTCGCATCTTTCCTAAGACTGGATTGATTTGTTACCAACTCTTTTGCGGATAAACCCGAAGAAGGAAAGTCTGCCAAGCCATCTGTGTCTTCAACAGAGAAAAACCTCCAGCGTCAGATGTGAAAATACTGAATAGAAGTAACTTACAGGGAAAGAGACATACAAGCACAGGAATGTATACAATAGTGAAAATGTCAAAATCATAGTTCATACAAATTATCGAAATATGAAATCACGATATATCCTGAGCCTGAAATATATCTCAAATTACTGCTCACATTCAGATTAAACAGGAAAATCCGATTCGGATTATTCCAGCCAAGATGACGAACTCATAACATAACAAAACAAAACATCAAGCAATCAAAGCCCAAAATTTATCAATCATAAGAATATGTATCATCTCTAAAATACTGTGGTTTGTCTCAGAAACTCAGTAGAACATACAATATTCTTAAAGTCACACATAAACAGGAAAAAGATGTTCCTAGAATGCAAGAGTAATAAGTTTTGGTTTAAGAGAATGCTTGATTGTTAATCAAATATTGCCCGTTATTAGAGCTGAATGCCTGGGCTAAGTCAGGCCAAACATCCAAAATACTGCCCTCAGGCCTGTGATGTTCTAAATACTGCCCTCAGCAAGATGCCTTTTTCTTTACATAGAGAACTTCCTTTGATATTCATCCTTTAATAGCTATATAGGCCTGTGATGTTCTAAATACTGCCCTCAGCAAGATGCCTGTTTCTAAGAGCTTTTTACTGTAACAAAACTCGAATTCTAAACTCGAATCGGTGAAGTGAACGGGGCGTAAGTTCTCAAATATGCGGCCACAAAGAGCTAAAAGCCTAATAAACATTACAATAACAATAATTAAAAGGAAGAAGATGATGTATCTAAGATGATATTTGACTATTTTCCTCCATCCCGTCTCCTCATAACATGATTTAACCTTAAAACATGTTGTGTAATGAACAACAATAACACACTTTTATCTGCCTTCAATCACATACTTAGTTAATCAGCTTTGATGAAGACAAATAAACATTTAGAATTGACAGGCTTTCGAACTTCTCAATACAAAATTTATTCCGCAGATTAAGCAAAATAAGAGAACAAGAAGCCCAGCCAGAGCAAAAAATGGCATATAAAGATTAAAACATAATGAAAAGGGCATAAAAGTTCGAGACTTACAGTTAAAGAACTGAGTAATGAAACTGCAGGCATCTTTAGGCGACATCAATTTACTTCCCAGTTTCGTAATGATCTCCTCGGCCTTATGGTACAACTCCTTGCCTTTGAAATCATCACTTCCCCTGAAGATCTTCCTCACACAGTCGAGCTCCTTAAGGAAGGTCTCAAGAGCCCAATCCTTTGCACAGCAGAGAAACACATCCTTAACAAAACCAAACATCTCCGAGGCATGACCGCAGCCAATGCAATGAAACTGCATCTCGCTAGTACCCGAGGGACCCTTCAAGCTAGGACCCGGCTTGATGAGATTCCTTTGAATCCCACAAGAGGCATGGCACCAATGCGAACACACGTCACACCCCACCCAACTACAAGTATTGCTTGCACAGTCAAAGTTCAAGCACACCGGACACATGCACGTGCTGCAAAACCCTTTATTCCCAGAGCAGATCTTGCAGTCGCAATCGTCAACAGGCAATAAACTCTTACAATTCACATTCCTACACCTCATAAACAAGAAAACCTCGACCAGCTCGCTGCTCGGCAGCCGGTTTTTCGCCGACAAGAAGCTCACAAGACCCAATTTCACAGCAACAAGGATCTCCAACTGGTCCTTCTGGCACTTTGACAGGGTCTCCTTTGTAAGATCAGACCGTCTTTCGAGCCGGGTCTGGAGATTCACCAGCTCATCTTTCTTCTCAGAAATGAGACTCCTCAAATACTCCTTAGCTAACATAATAGTCTCCTCCGAAAGCTCCTGAATTGTCTGAGCCATAACAGGCACAGACTCAGAAACAATCTCCCTCACAATTCTCTCAGGTCTTGACACCTTCTTTCTAGGCCTATCTAAACCCCTCAAATTCTCAGAACCTGCCTTTCCTCTAGAATCCCCAGACTGAGTAAAATTATTATTATTATTATTATTGGTACTATTATTCTCAACAATCCTAACTGGCCTAGCAGGTAATTCAGAAGGGAAAAACGAGTGATTATTAACATTATTATCAGAATCTTTCTTATTGTTATTATTACCTTGCATTAAGGAATAAAGGCCAAGAACACCAATATGACCATCTCCAATAGGCTTGAACCGACTGTGAACAGACCCATTAGTCCCTTCTCCACAGTTCCAAATTTGGTCGTCTTTCCCAACAGAATACTCATAATTCTCGGTCGAATTCCGGGTCAGAGAGCAACTGGGGTTGTGCGAAAAAGGGTGAGAGTGAGAGTAAGACAGAGAAGCCGCAGCCGTGTAATCGTTCGAATTATACGTCAGCGATTGTACGCTCCGAGTGGGCTTGTGAAGAGCATTCGAAGCCGTTAGAGAGAGAGAAACGTCGGGCAGAGCTAGAGAGAGATTGAGAGTCTCAAGCTTCTGCCTTTTATCTTTACTTTCTCTCTCCATCTCTTCTTCTTCTTCGTCATCGATTTCTCGTTTCGAAGAGGAGTTGTTGAGATTGAGGAAATCCCTCTCGACCCATTTATCATCATTATCGCCGTCGCCTTCGAGAACTTCCTTTCCTTTGTGGGACCTTTCTAAGAGGGGGTTTTTCCCGGAAAAGTCTTGCTCGAGAAAAGCCTGCTTCGAGTTCTCGCAAAGGTAGCTCAGAGTCAGCTCCTGAGATCCCGAATTCCTCGCTTTCGACGGCTTTCCCAGCTCCGATTCTCTCAGAAAATCGATGCCCTTGTCGGGAAAATCCATTTTCTTATCTGGGTTTTCCTTCTTACGCTCCGACAGACACCGCGTCACCTTGCTCTGCGAGCTCTCGTCCATGGCTTGGCTAGAGAGAGAAAGAAGAGAATGGAAGGGTAATTTGGTAAATTAAAAAGAAGTGGTTTTCGATTCTTCAAAAGACGCACTATCGCTAATAATGGTCAGCTCTGCAACGGCTGGTTTTTTTTTTTTCCCTTCAAAGCGTTTACACGGAAAAAGGAAAGAAGATGCCTTTTTCTTTGCTATGGTAAACTACGGATTTGCCCCTGGGAGTTCTATGAAATATCAGGAATTCTACTTTGACCGTCTCTTATATCCCTGGCGGCCTGGAGGGAAGAAGAGGACGACTTTTTCTTTTTTTTTTTTTTGGGTGTGGGGAGAAAATTATTCTGTTAATTATATTAGTAGGCCTAATTTTTTTTGAAAATAATTAGTAGGCCTAATTAATGTGTTCCTTCCTTCAAAAGGTTCTTGAAATAAATATTTTGGATTTTTTTCTAGTCAAAGTTAGCTGCCTTATTATTATGCTGTTAAAACGCCCATTGGTTTTCTAAGTTTTGTCCCATTTATTTATTTTTATAATAATCATCTCATTTATTTTGTGAAAAATAAAAGAAATTAGAGTGTCCGAAAAAATGGAAAAAGAAAAAAGTAGAAAGAAGGTGTTCGCTGTTGGTCGACAATAGACCTTAAAAATTGTAAATATTCGCTAATTTCATTTTGCTTTCATTGAAAAATAGACTGTAGCTTCATCCAACTACGTATGATAAATATTATGGACTTTCTATCGTGTTTTTATTTAGAATATCAATATTTTTTATTTATATTATATTTTTAATTTTATTTTATTTTTAATTAGATTTAATATAGATGTAACGAATGATAAAGAAAAAACACCTATATTCTTAAAAAAAAAAAAATAGAAGATCAAAAATATTCTTTAAATATTATTCATTAATTTTATTTGATTTCATTACCGGGCAAAATATAAAAAATGAGAAAATTATGGAAAGCTGACTCTGCTCATTAGTACGATTGTTTTTTTTTTTTTTTTTTGCTGAATTATTAATATGATTCTTTTATTACATGGAATTAATCTCAATCAAAATCTCTGTAGTCAAACATCATTAATGAAGGATGCCAATTAATTTAGATTTATTCGCATACAATTAAGGGGCTAATATTAAAAATTCCACCGAACATGCCAATTATAATATAATGTCAATTTCATCGCATTGAAGCCAAACATACCGTGTTTCTGGTTGACCGAGTCAAAACATTGCCTAGAAAAATTGCTTTCTTTTTTCTTTTTAATTTTCTGTTCAAGATCAAAAGTTTGTCATACTTAATTGCTAATCAGAAAGCTTAATACAGTTGTTTAAAGAAGTCAGTAGGAATCACAATATGAGTCAAAAAGAATGTGGTTTTGGTTCTCTTTGGGTTTCAAATTGGCAAAGCAACTTTGCTTAAAAAGATTCAAGGAATTTCACCTCTTTTTTTTTGGTTGCTCTGAATTAAGGTGGTTAGGAAAAAGCATAATTAAAAGATATTATTCCGAGATCTCTTTTTATTCCATTGTCTTCAGCACAATTTCTACTTCAATTCATGTCCCAGCTATTGAATTTTTCTGTTACATATATTATTTGCATTTCTTTTTTTTTTTTTTTCCATAGAAACTAGAGAGCAGCTTGAACAAAGATACTGATGAATCGTGGACATACCACCAGAAAAATAGAGGCAGCTAACATGTAGACTACAAAATTACAAAAAACGGGATATGTAATAAATAAAACCACAAAAAGTTAAAGAAATTTCTATGTACTATTAAATCAATAATGGTCAAATATGAGGTTGGGTCTCGACACAAGAAGAATATAAATGTTAGTATAGCTGTATAATACGTCCTAAATTTTCCAATTGACAAGAAAAAGAAACTATCTTATCATAATTAAAATTATAATTTTAAATAATTAGATCATACAAACAGATTATAATACAGATTTGACGGCTAAAAAGTAAATGAATATTATTGACGTAGAAATTCATCAACAGAAATACAACTAGTTACCGTGTGGTAATAAGTTGGATTATCGGTTGAATCACGTGAGAATAACAGCTTTGCATCCGATTAATAGAGTGGAACAGTTTTTGTGCGTGCTTGCTTTATGGACTTTGTGTTTGAGTTTTTCAAAAGGAAAAAGAAATCAAAAACGACGAGAACACTAAGATTTATAGTTATTCACTCTTAATACAAGTGTTACGTCCACTTTGAGGAATCTCCCTCTCTTTTTCTTCTTTTTTTTTCTTTTTTCTCCTTTTTTATTACAAGAAGCTCTATTCTATTATGTGCGTACAAGTATTTTTCCCCGTCCTCTTTTTTTTTTTTTGTGCCATGCCCCTATTATATCACATTGATTACACATGGGAGAAAACCGAGGTAAGTGATTACTTTGTGATTGCTCTCGAATAGCCTATTGTCCTACACATCTAGACTGCGGCTCCTACGGTGCCTTTCTGATTGTTTATCTACCCACTCTGCCCAAAACTTCGGCTCTGTGGCTTCTCCTTGATTTCCTATTGGTCTATTTTGGTGGCTAACATGTTGGTAATCATTTCTCTAGCCATTGGCTTTGTTTATACCCACACGTAACCTAGGGATTCCTCTCTTATCGCTTCAGGAGGTCTTCTCAGAATCTACCTCAGATAACCAATCACGTTGCCCTCTTCGCTTTCACTTTGTGTGGATAGCAAGTCCAAACAGTACCTCTGTCCCTGTCGATCCTTGTATAGGATCGACGGGCTATAGGGGTTCTAGGAGCCGTCTCAGCCAATGGCTTGTACAGGCAACGCTATGTTCTCTTTGTGCCTCCTCAGAATCACCGACGACGCTGTTGGTTCCTTCAGGGTAGGGTCTGCCGTCTTTGCCATTTGAATGGTCGATTGCCATCGTGGACGCTTTAAAACAGCTGAACTTCAATCGTCTGGAAAGTTGATGCTTTGACCGTCATCGCCTCCAGGAGCAGGATCACTATTGACCCTTAAATGCTTTTACGCAATTTTCACGTGGAGTCTATATGTCGTCTAACGCGGTAAGGTAGATTTTTCCTTATAACATTATTAATAGTCTATTTTTACAGGGACTACTAGAGAAAATCTCTAAAATAAGATAAGAATATAAAAAAAAAAAAAAACAATTTAACCAAACTTGATAAAATTCTTATGTTTAAAATAATGTCTTATTTGTAGTACATCATTTTGTATCCTCCCGTAGAATTCTTTTTTTTTTTTTTTTAACTCCTTAACCCATAACCATCAAAGTAATGATTTGAACCGGAAAAAAAAAAAAAAAAAGGCTTGAGCATTTGGAGACTTTTTCTTCATCCACGTACAAAAGGGATTGACAAATATTGTTGAGATTCCAGTCCCACCAAACCAATGAAGTCTCTTTTTTTTTTATAAAGTACATCAAAACTCTATTCCCTACTTGTAAATGCTTAGAATCCAGGAAAAAAGGCCATGAAGATTTCATTCGACGCAAAGGCATTAAACGCCTTTTGAGACTTTCAATTCAATTTAATTCTTAAAAGTAATTGAAATTCTGTGGTAGGGTATCAGAAATAATTTATCAGTCAGATATAATTTTTGACCGACAAATTTAATTACCTATAATTTTTAGGAAAGTTCTCTTATAAGACCTAAAAAAAATAAGTTACAATAATTCTTTATTTTTTAGTTTTCTATTAGTATCAAAAACTGTATGTTTTATATCTTTTAATTAAAATTAATAATTAAAAATTGATATTACAGATAAAGAGATATACTAGAGAAAGTCTCTAATTTTTAACCTTATACCAAATATAAAGTACATCAGATTAAATAAAACATGATAATTTAAGGAAATCTAATAAACATCGATTGAAATTATATACTAAATTTGGATTTTTTTTTTGTACCTATCAAAATTGCAGCCCATTTATAAACGTTAGGTATGTTCATTTCACCAATTCGAGTTTAAAATTTGAATTTTGTTATAGTAAAAATCTCTCAGAAACTGTCACATTTAATTTTTTTACTATAATAAAAAACTTTCACATAAAGTCACATCATAACTCGAATCAACGAATTAAACGGGTTCTATATTTACTGCGTCTCCTTCACTGTGTCCAACGGTTAACCCCCTCCTAGGTGACTTATTTCTTTTACTAGAATTTTTGCTCGATGACTTGGTCTTTCTGTTGCTTTTTTCTTTTTTTTTTTTGGTGGAGAGGAGTTGGTCAGTCGGTTTGGTCATGTATAATATTCAAACTAATCCAGATTAATTTTCTTCTTACAATAACGACGTGATTGTGACATTTGTTAAGATAATAATAAGTTTTTAGGGATTTTTTCTTGTAGGACTTAAAAAAAATAAGCTACCTATATTTTTTTATTTTTCAACTGTCAATCTGTATTAAGAAACTGTTACTACTGCATATTTTTTAATTTAATATAATTTTAATTAAATCAAACCATTAAAAATTAACCCTATTAATATGCCGGCCTACCGGAAAAAATTTCAAGGTTTTTAAGGTCAAGAAGTGGACAATAAGCAAGATACTGGAATCAACATGTTGTCTTTGGCGTTTCGATCCAACTTTAGACTCAAAGTCACAAATTTATGATATAGTTGGAAGAGAATTTATATAGTAGGATTATCCATTTTCATTATTAGAAGGACCCTCTCTTTTAGTGGTGGCACATAACTTCCATCGAGCAGAAGGATGGAGGCCGTTGGTTTGGCGCATTGTACACGGCATGTCTAACGTCTAGTGGTTGAGATCATCAGCTTTGGATTTTTTCGTTTTGTTTTTTCTATATATTGACTTTGTCATGTTTTGTAAATACGGTGTATAAACCATATTCTTGATTAGCAAGCCAAAAAAAAAAAAAAAAACAAAACATATATTCTTTTCTTTTCCTCTTCCAAGAGGTTGTAACAGGGTGCGGACATAGGTCTTAATGGTCTTTGTTTTTCTTTTTCTTTTTTTTTTTTTTTTTGAATTCTTTAATAGAATGGCTTAACAAGTCTTTCATAATGAAGAAAATAAAGACACAAATTTCCAACAAAAAAGAAATCCTAAGACAGATTAGCATCAAATTTGTCTTGGATAGCCATGTGCTTTTACCCTACTTCTTTTATATAGGTAGAGAGGTGCTAAGATTAAATTATAGAATTTTAGTTTTTTTTTTTAATAAAAACCCATATCTCAAAAACTTGCATTTAAACAAAATCAGAGTAACAAACACAATAGAAGGCTAATGACAAAGCTGGAGAATGGATGTACACATGAGGCCTAAAAACGGGAGAATACCTTGGCACATTAAGATCGAGCATACTTATGGCTCTATTTGATAAAACTCCTCTCAACAAGATAAACTTTTGAGAGATGGATAGACAAAACATCGTAGCACTAAGGCTACACCAAACACTGCTAAGACAACAGTCCAACGGACACTAAAGACAAACAAAGATAGCGGGGTGAAAACTCCAGTTATTGTAGTAAAAATACATTAAAAATAAAAACATAATAAACACAAAAAGATCCCAAGACCCGTTGTCAAGCCACTCTGGCGAGGATAATATTTTGGTTAAATTCTTATTGGAGCCATTTTCCTCAACTTGTATCATAATTATGATTAAATGAATATTTTATGTGTACGAGTACTCTTAGATACTGGTTTTTTTAAGGTAATTAGCACGAATGGTCTCTAACCTTTTTAGTAGGTGATAACTTAGTTCATATTCTTTTAATTTTGGTAAAATGGTCTCCAACATCATTAAATAGGTGTAATTAAGTCATTTTTGTCTATATCTGTCAAATTACTCACGTAAAACCCATGTGACCCCTGAAAAGACGAAATTGCCCTAAGCCCATCTCCCAAATTCGTATCATTCTAATCTAATAATCAAAAGTTAGGGGTTTTAATAAAGCAAGCCAACCATGCCGACAACAATGGCGGTGGCCAACAACAACACCAACACCACAATCAACAACAAAAGCACGAGAATCAGCCCAACGACTCCACCGTTGTCATCTTCAGCCCAAAAGCCACCGAGCCCTTGCCCTCCGCCTTCGCCTCCTTTAGGGCTTCCTCTGCCGGTGGCCGTGGCCCCATCTCCACCGCCTCTGATCTGGCCTCTGGTCTGTCTCTTGCTTTGTTTTTTTTTTTTCAAAGACCAAAACTTCTCACCATTAAGAAAAATTCTCTCTATGAAACTTTTAGATTTGTAATGAGCAAAAGTTGTATTTTATAAGGAAAAATATCACAAAATCACAGAGCTTTACATGGAAAATTACAAAAAGAAGAAATCAGTGGGATTGTACAAGGAATGAAAGTGAATGTAAGAAAAAATATACAAATGGAGCAATCGGTGGAGGTAAAAGAGGAAAATATATATGGAGGAAAATGAGCCACAATCAAATATATGTTAAATCTCTAATCAAGGATTCCTAATACTCTCTATCCACAAAATTTCTTGCTATTTCTTCACATTATGAAAGTCAAATCCAAATTCTCACTCCCACGGATAATTCAAACAAGCAAAACTAGATCAATTTTTCCCAATTCGAATAGGAAACCTAAATAATCAAAATTCAACTCTCTCTCTTTCTCCTTCTCTGTGGAAATCGGACAAACAAACAAATAAATAGGCAAACCTTTAGGCACCGACCACATTGCCCCATCGGAGCTCTCGGAAGGTTCTGGAACCTTGGGGGCTGCCTTGGGCTCCTCCACGGCGGTGACGGCGGCCGAGCCGAGGGCTCCGGCTCCATTGTCGGCCGAGGCCTTAGGGCGAAAAAGAAGAGGATTCTTGGGTCGGAAAAGCATATGGGACTTGTGAGAGAAATGGGTTTCGAAGAGGGAAGAAGAAGGAGAGTGAGTTGGGAGATGGGTGGGCGGAGAAAACAAGGCCATGGAAGACATTTGGCTTCTGTGGTGTGGCTTGTGAGGAACCTCGAGGATAAAAGAACGAGAATTTGGCTAAAATAAGAGTAAAAAAGTAAAATTAAGAAAATAATTTTTTAATTTTAATTTTATTTATTTTATTACCGTAGTCTATGCCCAGTCGCGGAGCCCCTTCCTTCTCTCGCCGACATGAGCAAGAAGAACTCTCCATTGCGGAAGAAAGCCCTCGAAGGCCTGGTTTAATTCATAACGAAAAGTTAGGAGTCCAACACGATTGGGAGGTGGCTTGATCGGGGACGGCGCGATTGCGATGGCTGGGTTCGCGAGGTGGGCGTCGTGAGTGGCTGGAGTTCTCAAAGTGGGTGGCGTGATTGGCTGGGGTTCTCGAAGTGGGCGGCGCGATAGGGATGGGGCTTGGCTGGGTTTGCTTAGGTGCAATGGGTCGCAGGTGGGGATGGGGATGGTCGGCGGGTCTCCGGTGGGGATGGGCGGCGAGCTCACATGTTTGGCAATGAAAACATGAAAACTGATTAGGGGATTTTGGGTTCCTTTTTTTTCGTTTTTCTTTTTTCTCATAAAGTCATTTTGTAAATAAAAATTTTTGAATTGTCATTTTATGAATAAAGCTTTTCTATTAGATTATTTTTACAAAAGCCTAGCTTCTTTGGCTGCTTTCAGCCCTAAATTGAATAAAGGCGTGATTTTATGTGAATAACCTTTTGTAATTGGGTCACGTGAGGGTTATTTGAGTTTTAACGTGGGTTATTTGACAGATTAGTGCGGCTGGCTACTAAAAGCGCGTAATATGAGGAGTTTGATTCGTCTTGGTCATGATTCTCATCTCCTATTTATAGGAGATGACATTCTAATTTCCTTTTTTCTTAGATTGGATAGTTTTCATTTTCCTTCGGTTGACTTTCCCTTTACTTGTTTCCATATTGGTTTCTTGGGACATTTCATGTTTGTTACTTACCCAATTTGACCCTTTAATGTAGGATATGGCTGAAATAATCTTCGTGGCTTCCACCTACACTCCTCTTATCGTCAGTCTTCTCCAGTCGTCTTGAGTTAATCTAGACTTCAGTTGGTTTCAATCAATTTAAGTTGACATTTTTCTCCAAATGATATCTACGTGTACGGCGATAACTGTGATGCTGATTTTAACTCTAACAGTAATAATCGCCATGGCGGCTTCCTACCTTAAAAATATGGTCGTGCAATCTTTGGCATGCTCTTTTTCTACCAAAAGTGCTTTGCGGCTCAGCATGAAGGAACTCGGCACAACTCCGTGCCCAAGTTGGGATCCACTCTCTGTTTGCACGCGAGGAACCATATAGTATCACTCTTTTAGTACTACTAATGTAGATGTTCAGGATTTGATGCTTTTCTCATGTTTATAGCTCCTTCTATTCTAGCTGATCTGGCTTGATAATGAAGTCAACTTTTCCATGAAAAAAAAAAAAAAAAAAAACTGATCATATTTAATGAAGAAAAATAGAGGGTGTGTTTAGAATTCGTTCTAAAATAATTTTATTTTTTATATAAATATAGAAATAAAAACGTTTTCATTTCTATTTTGGAATCATTTCTGAAAATGTGTTTAGTAGTTTTATTCATTGATTGTTTTCAGTTTTAAAAAAAAAAATTAAAATTACGTTTGGTGGTTTAATTTTTAAAAATATGTAATAGTGTTTAAATTAATAATATATTAAATAAATAATAATTGAATCCCAAATAAAAACACTAATAATTAATATAATAATTTAAATTACATTATAAATAAATAGTAAATTTAAAATAAGATGAAATGATTAGTAAAAAAGAATTGATCACAAACAAGAATAAATCTATAATGCAGAAGGGGATAAATACAGTGTCTGAAGAGTTGAACATTTGCATATTACATTATGAGAGTTTAAAATATGTAGGCTTCCTAGAGACATCCAGACGGATGTGAGATGTACATCCAAACAAGTGGAATATCTAGTTTTCAAAATAAGCAACGTGTTTTTAGTGCCTTCCCTCGAGATAATCGCTACGGAGGTAGCACACAGGAAAAGAAAAATCCATGACTCGGCTAATCAACGGCCAAGCAAATTAAGCCCCGTTCATTTCACCGTTTCGAGTTTAAAATTTAAATTTTATTACAGTAAAAAACTCTCAGAAACAGTCACATTTAATTTTTTTGTTACAATAAAAAATTCTCACATAAAGTCACATTTCAATTCGAATTAAAAACTCGAATCAGCGAACTAAACGGGCCATAAATATGCTTTAGTTTAAATGCAGATTACTCGGGGGCGCTCTCATGTTTTGGCTGAGCCATATCTTGCTGGTAATGGATTGATTTAAGAGTCTTGCTTGGTTTAGGCAGGTAAGCATGAAAAGGCTCTTTAGGCTGTCATTAGGTATACATAGCTAGCACCATAGGGAGTTTCTCGCAATACATAGCGGTTGGCTTCGAATGGCATGAATCCCATATGGATGTCCCTCTAAAGCTCTCCCAGTGCGGCACTTAATCAGTCCATACAAGGACTCTAGTGGTTTTTAAGAATATATTCCCCAGACTTCTTTCACTTCTATAGTTCTATTCAAAAGTTACGATCCTCTTTGTGCCTTGGTGGATGGGCTTGTTGTCCCTTTCCTCAAGGTCAAAGGTTTAAGGGTTGTGAAGAAGAAGAAGAAAGAGTTCTATTTAAAAGTTCAACATTTATAAGACGCTAACTGAGAAATATTGAAGATTCTATCGAGGACATAACATTGAACAAAATGTGAGAAACGATAAAGAATAAAAGTGAGCTTGAGCAAATTACTAATTTCTCGTGCAAAATTTGTCTCTCTTCGATGTTTGAAATCCTCTCCTCCAGCAGCTTTGAAATAGTAACTTCAGCCTATAAGGGGAAAACACTTGGTGCTTGAACAACAGAGATTGATAGACAAAGGCGAGGATATCCACTTTCCTATTTTCCAAATACTGAGGTTCAACCTTACTGCAAAAGATGCGGACCCCAAGGAAGCAAGGAACTAAAATAATATTAATCTTAACATACAGACACTATTCGTATAATCCATCGTCCCTATATAGGCAAACAAATAAAACCATACCAAGTGTGGAATTTGCAAAAGACTACCTTCTTGATTTGGGGGAGTAGGAGCGGCGCAGGCGCAGGGTCGGTTGATTTGGGGGGTCCGAGAGATCTGCTCAAATTTCAGCCAAAAATCCAGACCGGAGCAGACCGGAAAAGTCAGATCGGAAAAGACCAATGAACTGTAACCGGAGAAGAGGACAAGAAGAGAACGGAGAAATTCAGGAAGAGACCGCGTGAGAACTGTAACCGGAGAAGAGGACGAGAAGAGAACGGAGAAATTCAGGAAGAGACCACGTGAGAGAGATCACATGTGAGAAGTGAAGGGCAGAAAAAAATTTTAGAAGAGAGAAAATGAAAATAGAAAAAATGAAAACGAGTTTAATTCGTTTTTAGAATGGTGGTAGTTTTTTTAAAAAAAAAATACAAAAACGATTTTATTTTCGTTTCTGGTACGGTGTTGAACCAAACATTATCTTTATGTTATTTTCATTTTTCTCTTATCAGAAAACGTGAAAAACGTTTTTAAAAACGGAAACAAACAGGCCTAGAGAATTCACTCTTTCCCGTAGCAAATACCTCCCTTAGAAGTAAAAAATAAAATAAAAATAAAAATAAAAAAAAAGGCATGATTAGCTGATGCACTTCATTGCACTATGAAGTTGAATTTACTCGTTAGATTCCCCTTCGTTAAGAAGCTGTAAACACTCACCTTCTTCCTTCATCATCTTTGAACCATGCATTAGGTAAATTTGCATCTCGGCCGTCGGTTTTAGACCCGCATGCTTGAAAGCTGCTGCGAGAAAAATCATAGGACTCGAATCACTCGCATCTGCTCTCTGAATGAGGTGATTACAAAAAGAGAGCGTAGTGAAATAAAGATGTTGAAATAGTGACACTGAACGTTAGCGAGATCAAGAGATAGCAAAGAGAGAACAAGAACTCGAAGAGCAAAGCCAAAAATCTCGATATTCATTCACCAGACATATCTCAACTGAAAGGGGAGAGGCTTCAAAAAATTACCATCATCAAACATAATAGCATTTAATATGATCACAAGCTTTGAAGCAGTCAATTTTATCCTCCAAAACTTATACATCAGACACAACAAGAAAAGAAGCATCATTGATGAACCAGAAAGCGGATACTAAAACAAGAAAAAGAAAATGCGGCCGTTACAAAAGCAATCTCGCTGTACAAAGTTTACAACATAAGTAGCAGCATTCTAAAGAAACTTTGACTTATAATATATAAAAAATCTTAGAGCTTTAAAGTAAGATCAGGAGAAGATGAATCTGTTCTTGGGGATGGCATCTGTGTCACAATATTCATATCTGAATTCTGAGCAAATTGGAGTTCCGAACCACCACCAGTTCCCTCATCCACCTGCCTAAAACTCCCGGGCCAAAACAGATCCATGTCGTCGTCCTCCATGAAAACCGGCAGTCCATAATAGCCTGGCTGAAACCTTGCTCCGCCTCTCATATCAGGTCTCTCCGACGGTATGGTTCTTTGGTGTGCTGCAGCATGAGCTTCTACCCCGAGGGACCGAAATGGAGAACCATGAAGGGGAAGAGATGCCAAGCTGTTATATCTCCCGGAGAAAATTCCCATCCTCATAGCGCGTTTTGCCATTGTCCTCTCCCTCTTATGAGCATTCTGATGTCCCCCGAGTGCCTGCGAGCTGTAGAATTTGCGCCTGCAGTAATTGCACGAGAAGACTCTTGGATTTGTTGACACTGAAGTATGAGTAGGAACTTCACCCCTGCCTCTCAACTCAGGGTTCAAACTGGAGCTAAACTGCAGTGATAAGTCAAGGGAAACAGGCGCGGGATCTTCCTGAAGTTTTATAATATTCGTGAGACAGGACGAGCTGGTGGTGCTCTCTTTTGATGGATTAGGGAACGAGTCTTGCGGTGCTACGTCGGAAGCTACTTGGCTGCTGACTTCTGAATCATTTTCGCATTCCAAGTTGATGTCTGGTGTTATCATGTTTTGCTAAGCTAGAAAGTGCATACAATATCTTCTTTCTTCTATTGAATAATCACAAGAAGAATCCAAGAACGACTAATTGTTACTTTGATCTTCCCCTGCAGACAACAAAAAGATGAATTACTTTCCCTGACAAAATGGGCTTCCCTTTTCTTCTTTCCACTCCATTTGTGTAAATGCGTAGAGACAGAGAGAGAGAGAGAGAGAGAGAGAGAGCATGTAAACTGGGAGTAGAAGCAGCAAGCGGACACTAGAAAACAGGATACATGTCATAATGCACTACAACAGTGTTGAGACAAAAATTATGCAAAAGATTATTTGCTTCAAGTGAATAGGGAGTTTGCTATGCAATCTAATCAGTAAGGATTCTGAACTTATCACTATCCTGTTGGCATGTTGATTTGAATGACTTGATAGGTCGTGTGTTCCACACATTCACTACGGAGACCAAACACATGACAGCACCGCAAAAGACAGCAATTATGTGGGGTTCACTTGGTGCAAAGCCACCCTGAATGACTCGGCACTTCCCTTTAAAAGAATATGTTAACGTTCTTAAGTGAAACAACTACTTAAAAGCTTTTCTTCACAAATTATGGAAACTTAATTACTCCATAACTCTCTGCTGGCCTGTGGAGTCCAACATGTCCTTTCCTACATGGATCTTATTTTGCTCAAGCGAACAGGGTCATAGGGATAGAGGGCGGCCTACCGAAACAATCTTGGGGAGGCAAGACATCCCGTGGAGTATGGATCCCTTGCATAGCTGAGTGCCCATAAATCCCGCCACTGCGGCGGGATTGACTCAGACCCAAAACCTTGTCGAGGAGAATGGACAAACCTGCATGGAACTAATTCTTAAGGGCTTTAGCTCTTATCTCATTTAGAGAAGTGTACCATTTAATTTAAGCAATAAATTGTCTTGATAAGTATGAAACTAGCTCTTTAGCCAGAAGAAAATAAATGAAACTTTTTTCAAATCAATTGTCCCTAATGAAAAAAGAAAACCACACTATCTATAGGAGACGATGAAGAAAGAATAAGGAGAAAGCTTAGCTTGATAGATGCACAAAAGTGTTATTGTTCTATTTGAAGGATGCTTAAAACGGTTCTTGGTTTTGGCATTTGAGTGGGAAGAATTACATGTTCCAATATAACCATTAAACAGATTAAATTCCTCTCTCCACTGAATAAAGCAAGGATAATCCTTCCATGACATAATTTAAACCCCTCCAATAGACTTTTGGCTAAACCATCAAGAGTTTCATTTGTGAACAAATTGTGGTGCTAAAGCCCTAGTAATAACACAGCTGATACTTGTTTTGATATATGATCGATCAAACATCTCTTAAACATTATCCCGTGATACTGCTACCGACTTCACTACGTATCTGCATAACCAAACTTATCTCTACAAGGCATTATAAGGATGTAAAATAGTGCCTAGCCAAAAAAATCTAAAGCATCGGAAAGCAAATTTTACTCAACTAAATGGTACTGATACATATGTATAAGCCTCCAAAGCCATCACTCAAAAGCAAACCAAAAATACTAAGTCAGTAAATTGTTATATAAGTCATTAACCATAGCTAAGACACCGTACTATAAAGAAATAATGAAAACCCCATATGCAGCAGTCTATATTCTACTAGTACTCCTACTACACGTATACTAAATAGGCCGAGACGAATTGGATTGCCAAACGTAAACAAGAGATCACACTTCAAATCTGAGAAATAAAGGAACAAACTAGCTATTCAATAATCGACACAATAAACTTCATCCAGAAAATTATACATGAGCGAAACAAGAACAAACAGTACTACAAAAAACAGTAAAAGAACAATCTGAGCAGAGGTACTGCCAGAATCATCAAAACACATAACCAAACAAAAGTGTGTAATCATCAATAGATAGATAACCAAGAAGAACAAGGCAGAAAGTCCGGTGATACTAAATGCAAATGAAAATTTTAGGAAGTCATAATAAAACATGTTAAGCCACGCCTACAAGTACCTAACATCGGCAAAGAAGATCTCCAGACTATATAAAAAGATCAACAAGATAATCCTCAAAACATATGAGAATAAACAAATCCCAAAGTCCGTATATGCATATTCGCAGTTCCTCCCACACGTTTAAAATTTTCCAGTTGCAAGAGCCAGCAACCAAAGTTATCCAACAACCACCATCGCAGCGGCCATCTGACAAACCGCCACCTAAATACCAGCCATTTCTACGCTACCTTTTTCTCAACACCATTTAGTCGAGTTGAAAACAATGTCCAATACAACCTTCTGTAGCAAAGCTACAGGACTTCCAATAAAGTATTTTCACTGGACAACATCCAACATGGAGTGTATTGGACGGGAAAAACTAAAATAAACTTCGACAAGTCTCGAAACCTTAAATTCTGAATTTCTTATATATTATTCCGAGATCTCATTCATTATGATTCATGAGAACAAAAGAGGAAACTTTCCCTGTTTTAGTATGGGAAATTGTCCTCTGAAGTTGAAAAAAAAAACCTGGCTCACCAGTATGTATTCTTTATAGTAGCAAAAATCCTACAATAAGACCCTTCTACTGAAGATTGTTTAGTGAGAAAGGAATTTCTATATAGTCAGATGCCTCAGAGAATCAGATCATTAGGGACTATCCCATTTCCATCAAGCTATAAGAAGTCGACACTAAATTTGATAAACGGCCATTTTGGTAGTTAACTATTGTCAGGAATAACAAAATAGTTACTAAAACATTTATGTCCAGCATCTAGCATTCACATCCCTATTGGAACAATTTCTTATGACTTGATTGAACTAATCTGCGAGACGGATTATCTCGATCTAATTTCTGAAACAAACTTTTCGGGGTGCAAAAAAAAAAAAAAAAAAATCCTGTATTGATGATTAGCTAGTTTAATCCTAACATAGGTTTATGTCTTTTCTTAACCATGGTCTAAATCCATTTCTAAGAGTAGACCAACTGAAGCTAAAATGGGAAACACCAAGACAGAAAATTTCATGATTTCTTATACAAAGTTCCTCTTTTCCTTTTTCCCCGCTTAAGCAAACTGCAGAACAAACATTTCAACGAACCTGGATTTTTCATCAGTCACTTGAGATGATCTACTAAATTTTTCATCAGTTATAGAACTAGAGTTCTATTAAGGATAATATTAAATCGCACTAAAAAAAATGGTAACTAATCATTAGTTATGAACGGTAATAAAATGGTAAGTATAAAGCCCAAAAAATGCCATAAGAGTCAAATATAACAGAAACCCAGAAAACTGGGAAAGAGAACTTAGAAAAATAAAAGTTTACATAAACAATAAAAGCATAAAAAAAAAAAAAAACATGGATAAAACTATACATACTATAAAACAAACACACACAAAAAACAGAAACAAAAAAATTACAACAGCAGAAAAAGCGCAGGAAAAAAAAAAGTTGCTAAGAATCGAATCTATATTAGGAGAAAGAGTTGCATACATGGTATGTCGGAATTGCAGCAAAGAAAAACTAGTTGTGAGGTATTTACTACTTCGTTGAGTGTGAAAAGGCCTTGTGGGCTTCTCTAGTTTTGTGTGTGTAAAAAAGAAAGCGGGTAAGAGAAACTAAAAGAGAGAGATAAGATCAGAAGTGAAGAGAGAAAAGGAAAGAAGTACAATTATGGGGAACCAGTGGTGGAAGAGATGATGATGATGGTGGTGGTGGAAAGAAAAAGAGAAGTCAAGAAGGAGATAAAAATAAATAAACATAAATAAAAACTAAAAAAAAAAACTTTAAAAAAAAAAAAAACTTTTTTTGTGTGTGTTGAATTTTGGGCACTTCTTCTGAGTCCCCAACATCAACCAATGAGTGTAGAAAGAAGCAAACAAAGAGACAGACAAATTAAAGAGTACTTTTTTCTTTGCTAATCAAAGCAAAGAGTACTTACTGGGCAAGTCCCACACTAAAGAAAACACACATTCTCTCTCTCTTACTTAAAAGTGTTGTGTTGTGTAGTGTTCTAGTTATTTTGTTTTTGTCCCTTTGCCAACTGCTCATTCTTTTTTCAACTTTAAAAGATATAGTCAGATTCTTTTCCATATCTCAAAATCCCCCACTCTCTTTTTTTTAGTAGGTATTAAAAAAATTAAACTATAAACTTTTATTTTTAAAAGTCTACCCTATAATAAAAATTATTTATTTTATATATTTTTTTAATATCATGTGATTATTATTAAATTTAACAATTAAAAATTAATCTCATTAAAAAATTTTACAGGAGAAAGACCCTTTTTTTTCTTTTGAGATTTGTGCAGACTTAAATTCTGTCTTTTAAATCTATATTAAAAATTATTTATTATGTGATTATGTTTTATTTTAATATAATTTTAACGAGATACAAATTAAAAATGTATACCGTCAATATAAGACCATCCTATAGAAAGTCTTTTTTTTTTTTTTTAATTTTATTATTCTTAAATTCTATTACCTTATTTTTTATTCGCTTTTGTCAGATGGACTCCCATAACGCCTCCATTGCTTCCCACCTGGGATACTCTGCGATTACATACACATACCATGAGTCCCCTGCCATTCTCGTTTACATAGGTGGCCCATGCATTTGGCTTAATTATTTGCCTAGTTTTCTACTAAAATAATAAAATAAACAATTTTTTTTTTAAATAAATTCTAGTTCCTAAACTTTTTTCTCTCCCTAAAATTAATACATATAGTCAATTTTATTTCATAAATAGTCCTTAAACTTAAAAAATATCTCATAAATGACCTTCTATTAAATTTTAAATGAAAAACGTTTTAAACTTTATTTCATATTAACTTTGTCACATAAAAAGTCCCTGGAAAAATGCTAGCGTCACTCTTTCTGTCACTCTTTTTGTTACTTTTTACATTCAGTATTTGACATGTGAACTCTACTAACATGATATATTAGTATTTAAACAGAAAACGATACAGTGGATTCAATGTATTAAACAATAAATGCAGAAAGTGACAGAAATAATGACGCTAGTATTTTTGTAGATGAAAGAGAAATTGTAGCATCACTCAACCAGTCACTCTCTTTGTCATTTTGTGAATTCGTTGTTTGACATATGTACTCTCTTTGTCACTTTCTGTCACTCTATTTATTATAGATTGTTATGTACACACTGAATAAATGAACTACTGAAAAGGTTCTATTTTCAGTCATCAGTTTTATATTAAAATTTATTTTTAGTATACTTTATTATCTGATGTGATTTTGATCAAATTTAACAATCATAAATTGACTTTATCGGAGAAAGACCTGTATTTATTTTAAATTGCAACCTAATCGATTTTTTTTTCTCTTTTTATGGAAGAGACCCTTAAAAAAGATCATGTGCAGTGGGCACCATTAGTTTTGCTAAGAAAAGACAACTTCATTTAAAGAGAGGGTCAACTTGACAGAGAAGTGAAGTTTAGGTAGTTAGATGTCAAATTTATTTGCTCATGGGGGTTGACCAAAAGACGCAAAGTTGGGAGGAAAACAGATATTAACCTTCTCATCTTTTACTGTCATCAATGGCGCCCCTCAACTTTCAATAGATTAGCACAAATAACCCTAAAATTTAGACTAGATTGACACAAATAATCGCCTATTTTCAAATTTAGCAATTTAGACTTGAAGAAATAATAAGAAAACTTCCATTGGCATATAATTGCTTACTCTTCTTAAAGGGACATTTATGCAATAAATATGATTGTAAATAGTAAAAACTAAAACTAAAACCAAATCTAGCAAAAATCTAACTGTTAAAAAAAAATGTAGTAGTAATAACAAGGAAAATTGCATATAACTAGTGCATGATTGACGCCTCTTTAAAAATAAAAATAAAAATAATCCATAAATAGTTTGAATGATGGAGATCTCCTCAAACAACATTCAATTTTACTTAAAAATTGAAAATGCGTCAAAGCACCTAACTTTTCCCGATTATTAAATGTTTTTCCCACTTCCAATATGTGGAATGGGACAAGCACATAGCATTAGTCATATTCAATTTGCAAGCTGCTTATTGTCATGATGCACCACGACAAGGGGAAAACAAATAACCATTACATACCTTAAAAGTGGGTGTTGCCCACCAAAATTCCACTACAAGTAAAAACTAGATGGAAAATTAATATACATATATATATATATAAAAGAACACTCCAATCTTGAACTTCATCTAAAATGACCAATTTCTTTCCTTTGATTCCTGAGAATTATTATTGGGAACAGAATACTTCCTTTGTACTTGGACAATGACACTTACCCATGTGATAAAAATGGAAACATACCTCTATGCTTCTTTATACTGTCCACTATATATGGTTGGTTACTAAAGCTAAAAGAGGTCATCTCCATAGCCTCAAAATTGTATTGAAAAAAATAAAAATAAAAATAAAGGAACTCGTGTTCTGACAAAGAAGGATAAAAATCTTATCATCTTTGCCTCTCAGATTTGGCTTTTTTGTAATGTCCTAAAGTGAAAAAGTTTTTTCATGTGGATCTGATTAAAACACATGTTTTTAGATGTCACATAGACGTTGGCCTTATAATATATCCGAATACTTTCTCATCCTAATACAGTGCTAAAAGCTATTTCCACTGTCCACACTCCACGCATCAAGGTTTTTTTTTTTTTTTTGTTGTTGCTTTTTTTCCTCTAGATTAACTAAATGACACAGAAGATAGCCTCAATCCACTCATGGGTTTTACCGACAATTATTCTCGGTGTTTAGAATTGATCTCATTTTTATTTTTTTACGTTTTTTTAGAAAGAAAAAATGAAAACGTTTCTAAAACGGCGTTTGGCGCAATAAAGACAAAAAATAAAAATGATTTTTTGGGTTAGTGTAAAATGAGAGAGAAATGAAAAACGACTTTTAGTCGTTTTTCATTTTTTATTTTCGTTTTCTCCTCTCTCAAGCAAAGAGAGAGAAAAAAAGACATTAATGAGTTTTTTTACACTGAAAATAATCTCTTGATATGAAAACGTTTTCATTTTCATTTTCATTTTCATACAAAAAATAAAATCATTTTAGAACGAGTTCTAAACGCGCCCATTATTTTCAAATACAGTATGCTCATCCATTTTTACTGACAAAAATCCGCGTGTTGCTGTGTATTACAGAAAAAATTGATAATTTTTATAGTATAGGGTTAGTTTATATATATATATATATGCTATATAATATTTTAGTTAAAAGTTTTTTATTATAATACATTATAGTTTTATTTTATTTTTTTTTGTTCTTCTTAACTGGAAAATATAAATTTTTTTTAAAAAAATAATAATAATTAAGAAAGTTAAAAATCTTAAATTATATATAGTGTAAATTAAAAGATTTAGAAAGAGTTATATTACCTTATTTTTAGACCTTTTTTAGGTGGTCTGTTGCATTTGATTCAGAACTGAAATGATAAAAAATTATTAAGATATGTATTCAAAATAATAAATGTTAATTTTTATTGATAATTGATATAAATTAGTAATTATAAAGACAAATAAAGAAATAAAAAACTGATGACAAAAGTGTACAATCAAACCATAGGACATGAAAAGACCCAAAAATCCCAAGAAAAAAAGAATAATTTACACTAATAATCCCTAAACTATTTAATAAGTGACATTTTAGTTCTTCTTTTTTTAATTTTGACAAAACAATCCTTGAACTCTTAAAACGCTGGCAATTTTCTTTCCGTTAAATTTCATTAACCTTTTAACTGATTCTTGCATATAATCTACTTTTTATTGAAAGTACCAAAATGCCCTTAACTAGAAAACACTCAAATCTATTTTAAATAAAATAAAGCAATAATTATTTTTTTTGAAAAACCATATGAACAGAAATTGAATACCTTCCAAGGGAGGCCTTTGTAAAAATAACTCAATAGGAAAGTTTTATTAGTAAAATAACTTTTCAAAAATTTTTATTTACAAAATGACTTTCTGAGAAGAAAGAAAAATGAAAAAAAAATCAGAATTTCACCCCACCCATGGATCCACTGCTCAGCTCGATCCGAACCACCACGTTCTCGACCTTCTCGAGCCTCGATGTCGCGATCGTGAACGGCGTGATCAACGGCACGTTCAGAGCCCTGAACCTCACCGGCGTCGTCGCCAGGGCCATTCTCGGCGGCCACATTCTCGACCTTCTCGAGAGGTGGGTCTCGGCCTTTTGGGGAGAGAGAAAGAAAATAAGAGAGAGAAATAGAGTGCTGCCATTGATTTCGGCAGAAGGAGACCGACAGGAGGAGAATAAATAAAATTAAAATTAAAAAAATCATTTTCTTAATTTTACTTTTTCATGGTTATTTTAACCAAATTCTCCTTCAAGGCCAAGGAGTTGTGATAGCAGTCTCAGCCATGGAAAAAGCACAACAAAAATTAAATATTGTTCTTTGAACACCTGAAGAACCTACAAAGTCTTCGACCACGCATTTCTCAGCGACAAAATGTTCTACCCTATTACTCCACAACCAGCATTCACCACTCCCTCAATCGCAAAAGCCCTTTTGTAGCCATAAATCAAAACCTTACAAACCACTGCAACGGAAACAATCCCACACTTCAAAATTCTCCTCAAAAACTTAAAAGTTAAATCCAAACTCTCATTTTCGCCGCTCACAGCTTCGTCATTTTTGCCCATTGGTCTTAAGCGCTCTTTTGCAAAGTAAAAATCGTTTCTTTTGCTCAAAAAGTTCCTGAATTTGCTAGAATTATATGACACACAAAATGGGTACCAATTATTTTTCGAGAAAATCCTAGTGGGCACTCTTATTCGGGTGTTGTAGTGGAGGAAACTTAGCGATTTCGAGCCATTGGCGAACTTGGGCGGGTTGAGGATGGAAGAATCAAGCGCCATTTCCATGGATTTTTAGTTGAATCCTATATTCCTAATGTGGGTTCTAGTCTTCTATACCCAAATGGAAAACAAAAAAAAGAATTACTTTGAGTGCTTTAAAACCGATGAAATTTCAAGCTAACATCTTCACTCAAGAGTAGTGATGAGAAAATTGGGAGGCTACTCAAACACCGTGCAAACCAGATCGGAGCAACAACAAAAGAACTATATGGGTTTCCTTGCTCAAATGAACATCGCCCGAGCTCCAATCCACAATTTTTTTATTATTGAAAAGCTTTCTATTGAAAGCTGAAACCAAAGAACTAAGAACATATGAGGAACTCGGGGATGGCGGCGGAAGAGCTCACACCGGCAAGGGGCAGAGGGGTTCGCGCCACTTGTACAATAGGGAGATCATACGGCCGGGTAAAAGAAGATCATGTCACCGTCGGAGAAGGTTGGGTTGGCATTTCGGTCAAAGGAAGTCTAGGTCCGCGCCGCCATCGTAGGGAGGATGGCTGGGATTTACTTTCGTTGAGAGGATTAAGGTGGGGTGCCGGATCATCCATTGTCGTCGTTAGGGACAGGTTCGATGTTGGCATTGAAGCTTTCCGGCGTCATGGCTCAATAAATTTTAGGCTTTAGCAAATTTGAGTTTTTAATTCGAAAACTGAGATATATTATTTTTTGAGAATTTTTTAATATAATAAAAAAAATTATATATGATATTTTTTTAAAAATTTTTAATTATAAAAATTTAAAATTTAAAATTTAAATCGATGAAATAAACAGTTTAGCGTGTGATTCAAACTTCAAAGTTCCCTCATTTGATGTAGTTTTTGGGTATTTTTTATTGATATTTTATTAAATTCGGGCATTTCAGTCATTTTAGTGAAAAATATGATCACATGATGGGTTATATCCATATTTCTGTTAGAAATTTAACAGATTTAAACAAAAATAACTTAATTATACTAATTTAATGACGTTAAGAATTATTTTTTTAAAATTAAAAAAATAAGAATTAAATTGTTATTTAGAAGTTAGAAACTATTCATGTAAATTACCTCAAAAAAAAGGTAAACTTGACGATTCAAATTCAAAGACAAAATCAGTAGGGTATCCTACTGTACTATGCATAGTAAACCATGCATCTTCTTTAATATATATGTGTGTATATATAATAATTTGTCAAACTTACCATTTTTTTCACTAATCATATTTGTGATAATTTGTTTTGGGAACTTTTATGGTTGAAATTTTCTTTATTAATATGGACTATTTTTGTTACGGTCGATTTATTCACATGCCCTATTTGACTCTTGGTATATTCTTTTAAATTAAAATTTTTCATTACAAAAAACCCAGTATAAAATGACAAAAAATGATAATTACGAATAAGTAAATATGTATTTAAATTTTATTAAAAAAAAGAAACTAATGATAGGTGTTGACACTTCTCATTACGTCGGTGGTAATGATAAAAAATTTAAAAAAAATTAAAAAAAAGTGCATAAGAAACGGACTAAGCCGATAAACCAAGTTAGTCGATATATATTTCCACGTATTGCCGGCAAAATAATAAGGTCTTGGGTGAATTCAAAAATCGAACGTAGTCTAGTATAACCCTTTTGTATTGCGGAGCATGAGAATCATTATCTCCAATTCAAACGACAAGGAATCCAGTAAAAAAAAACAAGTATGGAGGGTTTAGACTTATCCCCAAAGGGATATTAAAGAAAATTTCAAGATTTTATGAATTATTCAGAGATAATTGAGGCCTAGCTCAATTATCACGCTATAAATAGAGGATCAACCCTGTAAGGTTATCCTAAGTCCAATTCTTGGTATCAGTTCTTGAGTGTTCTTGTAATTCTCTTTTTTATAGTAAAATATCTCCTCTCCTGAGTAAATTTAAGTGGACGTAGTTTTCATTTGAGATAAATTACTATAAATTCATGTGTTATTCGCATTCCTTTTTTTTTTTCTTTTTCTTTTCGTTGTTATCAACAAAGTGTATGGGTTGATATGCGGTGAAGTGATCCTTAAATAATTATTTGTTGGACGAATTTTGACCATTAATTGTGGGGGTTTTTTTTTTTTTTTTTTTTTTTTTTTTTTTTTTTAGCATCGTGGTTTAGCTCTGTGCAAAGCCAACTTTGCATGAGAGCAAGAGTCGGCCCACCCCTTTTATACGAAGTTAGTTTCTCATGAAGACAAACAACAATGCTTAAAAAAAAAAAAAAAAAAAAAAAAAAAAAAAAAAAAAAAACCTATCATTTGAGAGATGAAATACCTATCATTTGAGAGATGAAATATGCTTATTGGCTCCGTGCGAAGGGCACCATTCTATGAGAGAAAAGATTGACCCCCACCCCTACTCACATAGGAAGATGGCTCCGTGCGGAGCCAAAGCATTTTCATTTTTTTTCTTCCCACATACCCATATGCCAAAATCACAAACTCTAGTTTTTTTTTTTTTTTTTTTTAAATCTATAATCAAATTTTAATCTTCACCTTGCAATGATTATTTCAAAAACTTTCTGATTTTTTGTATAATGGGTGTTTTGTTGCTTTTTATTTATTTATTTTATGTCTTTTCTTCAAATCATTTCAAGATGGCTCTGTGTGGAGCCAAGTATTTTCATTTTTTTTCTTCCCACATACCCATATGCCAAGATCATAAACTCTAGTTTTTGTTTTTTTTTTAAAAACCTATAATCAAATTTTTATCTTCACCTTGCAATGACTATTTCAAAAACTTGCACCGAGGTATATTAAGGCCTCATTCAGTTCGTTGATTTGAGTTTTTAATTCGAGTTGAGATGCGATTTTGTATGAGAGTTTTTAATTCGAGTTGAAATGTGATTTTGTGTGAGTTTTTAACTGTACTAGAAAAAGTTAAAAGTGACTTTTTGTGAGAGCTTTTAACTGTAGCAAAACTGAAATTGAAAGCTCGAATTAATGAAATGAACGATGCCTAAATTTTTCATATGATTGGTTGTGTTATGGCTGGTTTGTTGCTTTTTTTTGTTTTTTTTTTTTTAAATCATTTCAATTTTAATTTATTACCCCAATTACTATTTCAAACTAAGGCATATGCCTGTGTCTAATTTGTGTATGGATTGTTTCTCTTTCCCAGAAAGATAAAGAAATAAGAATATTGGAAAAAATGAAAAATAAAATGGTGAGTGTGAAAAAGAAATATGAAGTGGTTAGAAGTAAAAATCTCATGAAAATAATTTGGGGTAGTTTTAAAATAGTAGGGTGTGTAATAAGTTAATTTAATCATTTTAAAATTATGTAGGTTTATATCTAAAATAGGGGTGTGCCAATAGAACTACCATTCTTTTTTAAAGGGAAAATTTCAATACTAAATTAACAAATTACATAAATAGTCGCAAATAATCACAAACATATAAGGGAATTTAACCCTAAATATTGACTGCACTCACTGGTGAAGATAGATGAAGTACAAAAACGAACACATGTCTCAAGAATCTAATGAAAAAAGACTCGCTCGATACAAATAAAATTGACAATATCAGTAAAGTTTATTTATCCTATCAAGAATTTTCCATTTTTTTTCCCTAAATTCTGAGAGTGCACCCTTAGTTACGGTTCACCAATTCTGAGAGTTTGCATCCTTAAATGAGCGAAACGAACGAGGCAATATCTCAAGTCAAGGAGATACACGCCTTAAAGGTTATAACATAAAGAAAGTTAACTCTGACCACCGGATGATGAGCTAGTAAGTTGTAATAAAACACACAAAAGGGTAATGCGTGATCTAAGGCATCGTTCACTTCGCTGATTCGAGTTTAGAATTCGAGTTGAGATGTGATTTTATGTGAGAGCTTTTTATTGTAGTAAAAAAGTTAGATGTGATTGTTTGTGAGAGCTTTTTACTGTAGAAAAACTCAAATTCTAAACTCGAATTAACGAAGTGAACGGGGTCTAAGTTTTAATATCTGGAAACTGAAAGAGCACACCAACAATTGAGTGTGATAATGGCCCTTTCAACAATATTTCTACAATCAAAGTCCTTTCTAAAAAAAAAAGGAAATAAATAAAGAGAGATACATGTTAATATTTCTACAGGTATTTTATGTATTAGATCTGGTCATGAAAATAATAAAAAAAACGAAATTCATAATTTTTAATAAAGATCCAACGATTCAAAAGAATGTCCTGCTATTTGTTTTTTCATTCCTCGAGACAAAAGTCTCATGAAAGATAAAAACGTCCTGAAGATTAAGGACTGCCCCACTTGGCCCATAACACTCACGCACTTGGTTTTTACTTCCCTTACAAATAATAATAATAATAATAATAAGGTCCTTTGCTAACAAGGCGTTATATATTTTACGGTTTTGATCATGTGATTCATAATCATTACGGGTTGAGAAAGGGCAAAATGATAATTCCAACAAAATAGATTTTAAATTTTAGAAAATTGAAAAAAAAAATATATGGGAAGTGGGAAGTGGGAAGTGGGAAGGGTACAAGTCTTAGAGGGCCACAAACTAACGATCCCATTGAAAGAGGCTTTGGTTGAACAGTGTAAGCCATTTTGAAGTGGGCTGTAGTGCAGTTGGAGGGCCTAGTGAAGGAGCGGATCAGTGAGTGATCCGTCAAACAATCAATCAAACTTTTTTTTTTTCTTTCTTTTTCTTGCCCTGAATCAATCAAACATGTGGGGTACGTTTAAAAAGGTAAGTTCAAACCAACTTCTCGGTTTGTGCATTTGCACTTAAATTTTAAAAATATTTGAACTCAAGTTATAATTTTATTTAAGTTCATATTTTTTTATAAAATTTGTGTTTAAATTTAAGTTTGGAGTTAAAATTTAAGTTTAAGTTTTCTTTTCAACTCAAATTTTTAAACTCAAATTCAAATTAATAAACAATATTTTTTTTTATTTTTAAAAACGTTATAATTTTTTCTTTTCAATTGTAATTGAGATGATTTTTTTTAATGTGTTTATAATAAAAAAACGAATAAAATACCACTCATATATCATATTAAAATTTTTTATTATTATTAATTTTTTATTATAATATTATTTAAATTAGAGTCCCAACTTAAAGTGTAACTCAAAATATGCGAGTGAACGAGGAATGGGGATCTCCAATTAGGGCAGACAGCAGAGAGGACAAATTCAATCCGGAAAAAGGGACACTTTAAGCCCATTGTCCACATAGGGAATGAATAGGGGTGACGCACCACCCATATCATCCCATTCTGTAGTGTTACTGACTTGTAAGTTGTACCTCACACTCTAAACAACTCTGCACACAGTAGACTGCTAGTCTGTCTGTCTAGTCAAAATAAATAAATATAAATAGTGGCATTTAGGCAAAAACCCCATTCACACGAGTAACCTTAACAAATATTTTTTAAAGTCACGTGAGTCAAAAAAATTTACCTTTTATTTTTAATTTATAATTTATTTATTAAAATAATTACACTAATAAAAAAATATTTATTAAAAATAATGAATAAAATTCTATACTCATATACTTTTAAAATAAATTTTTCATTTTTTTCATTAAAAAATTGCAGCCCGTGACACCAAATTCTACCCTTTAAACCCATTCAGCCACTCTGTTCCCTTCTAGTTCCACCAAAGAAATTTGTCTAATAAGCACTAAAAAATCAACTATCAAGAAGACTTTGATTTTGACAATTAGATATGTATAAAAAATGGTCCGTTCTGTATATTTTTTTTCATAATATAATTATAAAATTATATATAATGTAATTTTGATCGATTTTAATAATTAAAAATTAACTCACTGATAAAAAAGTTCCTTCACGGGAGAAAGAGCCGTCTAATAATTAATTTTTGGGTCAAGAAAAAAGAAAGAGCATATCTCCTGCAATACTGAGTATATATCACAGTGCGGCACTAATTTTTACACTTCATTTTTCGTTTAAATTAGAAATTATATATAGTTGTAAGGGTTTTCTACTCTCCTTTACCTTTATTCAATTTTCAAAAGAATCAGTCTCACATATATAATATAAAGAAATTAATGTATTACAAAACGGTTTGTTCATTCATTTTCATGTAATTATGACTTTTGAATCAATCTTAACTATACATTTTTAAGTCATTATACTTGATACATTGAATGGATGTAATGTTGCACTTGCATTAACGATTTGAATATCAAGTTGCATCTCAATGCTTACATGAAACTCATATAGGGGCCATCATACCAAAGAAACGTAGAAAAAATAAGGGCCAAAATTTTTCCTGTATATTATCAAATATTTATTGAGTGTCATTAAATAATTATCGTTTTCTAACAGAATAAAATTCAACAATGATTTTTAACGGTTAAAAATTGTGTTCTACTAGTGACTTATTTACTCGTATCTTATTATAAAATTTTCATACACAAATGAATAGTTAATTTCAAAAGAGGACATCGGCCTCGTAATTCGGGCCAAATAAACACGTTAATCATGTACATGATAACAACACTTGTATGTGCAAAACAAATGGCTTGTACGGTCAAAGTCAACCCATCATTGATTATCGTTTTCAGGGTTGCGAAAAACCATCCAACATCAGCTTCCTTTGCGTTAGCATGCTGAGTGAACTGAAGGGAGCTCGAGCATCATTTTGTTGAGCGAAAAAAGTTTTCTTTATTTTTACTTTATTTTTTTAATTTCCATCTGTGGCTTTTTTTTAATCGTACCCTACAGTTAAAATTCCCCAATAATTTGTAGTAATTTATTGGTAAATTTTTATTTTTAGTCATTAGATTTATATCATAAACTCTTCTACATATATATATATTTTTTTATTTTAACGTGATTTTAATTAAATTCATTGATTAGGAACACACACGATAAGTCGGAAAATGACCCTAACAAGTTAGTCTACTTTTTTGGACTTTCTTTCTCAATTGGGTGCAGAATCACATGTTCATCAAAGAAGCACGACACTTTTTTCTTCCCGGAAATTTGACCTTAGAACTTGCGTTTACTTGTTTTATGATTAAAATTTACTTGTTAGTTGGCACTAGTGGACTCTCTTGAATGATGATCCATTTTTCACGTTCACCTCAATACATATATATATATATATATATGTATGCATAATTATTCTTTTTATTTTATTTTATTTCTGTTATCGCTTAACTATGTAGTGCCATGGTTTGAAATTAATTAACCTATGCTACTACGAGGACCTATCCATAATGGGTTTATCACTTTATACCTTTCTGCAACGTCTAGTATGTAATTATTCTCAAATGAGTGCGTTTTTATATTCATATATAATCTGAGGTGCAAGTATATATACTTTTTGTGATTTTTCTTCCACTAATAATATTTGGTATATTCTTCTTATCATGAGTACTAATTATGCTATATTTTGTGCTTTGACTATGAGTTAGCTATACTAGATTTTCCAACCTTTTTTTTTATTATTTTGTTTGTCTTTTTATTTAGATTTGTATCTTTATCTTCCGTCTTATCTTCAATCTTTAGTACTCTAACCAAATAAAACATAAATTTGTTATCATCAACCGACCCTATATATATATATATAATTAATATATATATATATATATCAAAGTCACAAAGACCACTAGAAGGTATATACTCGGATACCTAAAGGGGCAAAAACTTTAGTGCACTAGCCAGTCTTCTTATATTGTTAGCCTGCTTGCTTTGGATGCCATTGATCTTATCAATGTTAAATCTAACCTAAGTACTATTTTTTCCTGCTTTTCTTTTTAGGTGGAAAATCTATCTAAAACTTTATTCTTTCCTAAAATCAACTAAAACAAATATTCATGATCAGGAACTTATTCCTAGGAGATGTAACTAACGCGTGGAATGTCTTTAGCAAAAATTTGGGGGGCAAAAAAAAAAAAAAAAAAAAAAAAAAAAAAAAAAAAAAAAAATTTATTATGTGGAATGCATTTTTCCCTTTCCCTGATCACATCTTTTACGCAAACCATGATGTCCAAACTTCTTGAAAAATTGTTCAAGAAATTCCATTCACACATAGAGAGTATTCTAAAGAGGGGGGGAAAAATCATATATTTTGTATAGTAGGTAACTTAAATTAAGTGCATACTGTTTTTGATTTAATGGAAAAGGGCGAACTCGCTGAATGTGTACTTCTTTCTGCCTCTGAATATGCTGCAATGTTGATGATAATTATGATGATAATGTACGTGATCTTAATTATATAAATATGCTAAAAGTAGAATCAGAAAAGTATGAATAAGTTCAATTTGTCAAATTGGAACGGCAAAGTTTTAAATCTTTAGTAGTATTCATGAAACGATAGTACTAAAAGGAATCAAATATTAGTAGAGGAAGAATGTTATAGAAGCAATATTTCACTATAGATTGAACAAACTAATTTATTACTTTAGATATAAAATAGAAATAAAATTTTCTTTAATATTCATGCACACTAGGGACGTTGAAGAAGTTGAAAGAAATGTAAGCCACCATGTGTCCTTTTTTTACTTTTTTTTTTGTTTTCTGGAAATGTTATGCTTCTTCTTATTTAAAGACCAGAAAATGTAAAACGATTAATATAGGATTATTTACAATTTCATACCCTAATTTTAAGCTTATAAAAAAAATACCATGCATCTTGAATATTCTCAACTTACTTTTGAGCTATATATATATACACACACCTCAACTTACTAATTTTGAGGTTCAACTTACTTAAACGATTATTTTTACTCATTAAATATTGTTATCAACTTGTTTACTCTGCACCTTGCAACCGGTAATTCTTTATTTAGTAAACTTGAAATGAAAGGAAGATATAATATTTAGGACCCATTTAGTTCACATATTTAAATAAAAATTTTCAACAAAAATTAAAATTTTGTGAGAGAAAACAGTAAACACTATAGCAAAAGGATTTAAATAATTATTCAAATCTATGAATGAACAGATTATCTTTTTATTAGAATGCTGCTAATGTTATAGCGTTAGAAAGAACAATGCATTCTTATAATTATATGTCCACCTTTAACATACATATCTTTACATATTTTACATGTTCACCTTTAATATTATCTTTACTAAATATGTGCTTTTTTTCTTTCTTTTTATATAATCTTTTTAGCTAATTATTTAATAAAAGACAACATAATCTCGGATATGAAACTCTAGAGCAAAGAATCATTGAGCAACCCAACGAAACGGTCAACATATACACACATATGTAACATATATACAAGCATATAGAATAATTCAACCCAAAAATAAATAAATAAATAAATAAAATCATTTTAGTGCCTTTGTTATAGTGAAATATCTCACTAGTTTTTTTTTTTTTTGAACGGTGGTATATTGTGTTTTTAATTATATTAAAATGGCACATTCATCTTTTAATGTTTCTGAGACTAATTTTTTAGACATAAAATGTCTAAACTGCTATTTTTATTAATTAAATAGGAATTAATAACGTTAAAAATATTTTTTGAAAATATTTTAACTCATTTTAATTTTTTAATTTTTAAATGCTTTAAAGTGTTTTCAAAATTTTTAAAAAAAAATAATTTGTTTGTTGTTAATTAGCGAGAATGGTGAATAAATATTTTATGTTTTAAAAAAAAGTCTTTGTTTCTTTAAAAAATAATATATCATTTTTATATTATTAAAAATACATAATACTAACGATATATTTCGTTATAATAGAACCTACTGAAATAATTTCATCACATAAATAAATAAACATTATTATTAGAACAAGAATATTCTTTTTGCTCTCCATATAAATCATAGGCACCAACGCAGAGATACATACATTAATTTTGTTTAGTTGGTAGCCGTTTATATAACTTATTATAATGACACATGCAGAGCTAGCATTTTTCTCGAGGTGTCATGTTTGAAATGATCCATATTAATATGCAACGAATAATGTAGAAAAAACAGCTTATATATATAAATATATACAGACACACAAATATATATAATATTGTAAGGCGCGTGAATTAATTTATCATACCTTTAAGAACATATTATATGATAAAAGCAATTCATGAAATCAATAAAAATAATAATATGTTTTGATAGTATAAAAGCACGTGCAAAGATCTCTGGATTTTAGACCATAAAGATATTGGTCTTCGAAGTGCAATGCACCATTATAGTGTACAGCAAAGCACCTATATTGTTGTGACTTGTGAAAGTGTGATGATATTATTTGTAGATATCTAGCCAGCCATTTACCCGGTGCCACCGCTAACAGATATATATCATGCATTTTAGATGTGTAATTAAAACAATAAATATCATGGATTAGACGAAATTAAGTTAATTAATGATAAATTGAAGAGGGCAATTGTAGGAATCTAAACTCACCTATTTTCTGACATTATGTGTCCACTAGTTTATCAATTCTAAAAAAAAAAAAAAAAAAAAGGCTAATCCGATTGCTATTGATTAACATATTATTAAACTATATTATTTATCATGTAGCTCTATGGGAGAGAGCATTTCTTAAAAACAACATAGCAATTAGGATCGATCTGTAATAATACGCAAAAATATTTGTGAGTTGTACATGTCTCTTGATATTTATCATGAATATTAGTTCGGAAGAGAAATTATTCAGTGATCAGATTGTACCATGTCATTTTATTTTTATGGTATACTTATCTAATGAAATTGTACTATTTAATATTTTTATCTATGTCAGCTTTTTATATTTATATTTTCTTTTTTAATGTGTGTAGCATTGACTGAATAACTATTGAGAGATCATTCCGAATTGATGAAACTATAGACATGAAGAAAGTTGATTGAATAAGTTTTTTTTTTTTTTTTTTTTAATGTGATATTGATGATCTTGAACTCAAAATACATTAATATGAATTTTTAATATTATATTGTTTTTTAATCAAACTTAATTTGAGTTAAATATAATTTTATGTTTCTTTTCCATTTGGATTATTATTCTTTTATTATGTGATCAATGATATAGCTTGAAACAATAAATGATAAAAAAAAGATCCTTCATGAAAGATCGACTTCAAAATGCATACACACACACACATATATAAATATATATAGATGCCTAAGGACGTACAGAAAATAATAGTGTTATAAAAAGAGATAGCAACTTAAGTTCACGAAAAGGAAAGAAATGTTCGCTACAGCATTTTACTTAAGGGGAAAAAAAGAATAGCAACTCTTTTTTTTTTTTTTGGCTCAATAAACGAAAAAAAAAAAACTAAATAAATAAAAATAAAGCAATTAGATATAATAATTAGGTAGAAATAAAAATAATAATAAAGTTAATTGATTAAAATAAAGAAATTAGTTATAATTATTATGGTGATTTTGACTCACAATTAAAAATATATACAGTAGGAATGAAAAGTATAAATACAAAAAATTGATTTAAACAAAGTCATTAAATAGTACAATTTTATTAAATATGTGTAACACATAAATAAAATGACATAATACACTCAATTTACTTAATGATTTTGTCCCTCAATCTCAGTTGTGTGTATGTTAAAGAGATCTATGGGGACTTTTCAAAACTAATAGAGGGACTTTTCAAAAATGGGGAAAGTAAACAACTCTACTCTTAGGGGTCTAATTATAACCACATATCGAGGAGTCAAAATCGACTACTTCATGAGTTGTGATGGACTCAGAATTTCTTTTTTTCTTTTTTTCTTGTGAAATCAAAGTTTTACACTAAATAATGATACAATATTGTTTTTTAATCCAAATGAATTAATTTTTAATTGAGTTTAATTAACTTTTCAAGTTCTACATTCCACAAAATTGTGGATTGTTAACTTATGTAATATTGTCATTGATTATTTATTTATTTTGCAATTTATCTTTAAAACAAAAGATATTAAACTTTGAGTTACAATTAAAATGTTTCAGAGTGAGCGATTTAAGAGAAAAAAAATGTTAAAAAATAATAATAATAATAATAATTGAATCAAAACTAAAGGGCATATCTTGGGTCAATGGGGGGCGGCTTTCCCCCACAAGGCCTAACGTGGCTCTTCTACTGTTCCTGAGGAGTATTATATAGACTACTCCGAGGTATATTCTGAATATTAGAGGAAAATTACGTAATCTGGAAACTAAAGAGCATATTACAATAAAATCCAATATTTCCATATTTAATGGTCGGATATTAATCCTTAGAAGGAGAGTTGATTTTATTCAAGATTGTGACGGTTATCAATTTCTAGAGGCAAATGTGTCAAGATAGAATAAACTGTGAAGTCTCATATTGGGCTGAGAAAGGTCATATGCAGTGATTTACAAGTAAATATATCATCTTCTAATGATACGAGACCTTTCAAGGCAAAGCCAGAAAGAAATAGAAAACTGTGGGAACTTAGGCTCAAAGCATACGACATTATACCAAGTGTAAGTGTAGACCCAGCCACAAGTGTGACAAACAACGACGTTAGGCCCAAAAGATGGGTGATTGTGACAGTAATTAATAAGATAAGACAAAAAAAATTAAGACGTAATAAGTTGTACAGTTTCATATTATCTTAAAAAAGTTATATGTAACGGTCTCTTGCGGCCTCACTCAGCTATGCCTTTCGTCGGATCCGACACCCATAATTCAGAGGTTACTATGCGCAAAAAAAAAAATAATAAATAAGAAATGGCTAGTTCATGAATGGATGTGGCCAGATATTTGCAGCTCAAGGCTAACGACACTCGAGATCTCATCCTAGATCTGTTGTGCAAGGCTCGCCACTGGTCGCTTTCCAATGAAGATTACTCGCCTCGGAACCAAATGCTTTGAGTGTTTAGTATGAGGATTTGTATCATGGCTCGTGACTCGTTACAATATTAAAAAACACACGTAAATTGAGAATAGTTCTGAATCCATGAACCAAACGTCCACTAAATGTTTCTCGTGATTCTTTAAAACTCTACATCAAAGATCAAATATTTGTAATACCCAAAAAATTAAAGGTTAATTTTTAATAATTAGAATGTGGAGGGTTACTTTTATAATTATAGGCCATAAATTTTAAAATATGACCTGCATATTTTATTATTTTCAATTGTTTTTTACAAGTGTTAACTAACCACGCTCACTTTGTCTAAAATCAAATGTAGCACCCACATTATAAGAATTTTCTCTTAATTTTCCCCACTCAAATTTTCATTATTTCAAGTTTGTTATTTTCATATTTTACAAGTTCTTTTATTTTCCCAAATTAATTTTATATTCCTCTTATATATTTCTTCCTCCAAATCCTCCTCTGTCTTCACATATACCCCCCTTTATTATCTATTGATTCTAATTAAACTAGTAAAAGATCATATAAAAAGAGAATCATGCATGAAACATTTGTTTGAGTAACTTGGAAATGAATATTAGTAAATACTATTAGTTTCTTATTCTATTATATTATTATTTAACTGAAAATTACCTTTCTCGATTAGTTAAGTGCTCCCATTTAAATCAATATGTATATCTATCATCGTATATGAGGCAAATTATTAGACAAAACAAACTAATAATACTAATAATACTAATAATAATAATAATAATAATAATAATAATAATAATAATAATAATAATACTAA